>NC_041390.1:373157725-373383765 GCF_002162155.2 Triticum dicoccoides
CCGAAGCCCAGGGGGGTTTCTCTTCTACTTTTTTTTCTGTTAGTTTTAGGTTTTAGTTTTCTATTTTATTTTTATTTATTTCTTTTCTGTTTTAAATCAGTTTAAATTATTTAGACGTTTTCAAAAATTGTGTTTACTGCACTATAATTACCCTGGCATTTAACTGCACACTCCGAACATTTTAGTTTAACATTTTAAAAACTGTTGTTGTTTGACAATTTTTTTTGAATTGGTTTTTCAATTGGTTTGAACTAACGCAAGTTTAGCAACAGTAATCAGAGATGACTTGGCATCATTAGGAGAGTTTTACTATAGCCTAATTATCCGGGCGTCACACCCCCCCCCCGGTTGGGGCGGCCTTCCTTTTCTTGTCTCCCCCAACTGGAGGGGGAGTGTCTTCGTCTTCTTCCTCGTCTTCGGGGCAGGAGTGCGCCGCGGAGTTATCGGACGATAAGTCCGATAAACCCTGGCGTCGGGAACTCTTTCGGGTTCCCTTGGCCTTCTTGGTCTTCTCCGGCACCTTGTAAGGAGCCGGAGTCAGCATCTCCGTCAGGAGAGCGCCCGCAGTGTCTTCTGGCAATGGGTCCGGACAGTTAATCTGCCCCGACGTCTCCACCCAGTCTTGTCAAAGGCATGGAGATCACACCCCGCACATGATTAAGCTAGGGGAAATAAATATCCTACGGGATGTATTGAACTCACCGAACGCGCTAGGCGCTTTGCGCTTAGCCCATGGTCCTCGGCGAGCGAAGGAGGGACCTCGGCGCCCTTGAACAGCACCTTCCAGGCGTCCTTGTGTGTCGTATCGAAGAGCTCGCTCAGAGTCTGGTGCTGGGCCGGGTCGAACTCCCACAAGTTAAAATCGCGTTGTTGACACGGGAGGATCCGATGGATGAGCATGACCTGGACTATGTTCACAAGCTTGAGCTTCGTGCTTTCCATACTGCGGATACATTTCTGGAGTCCATCCAGCTCCACCAATGAACCCGACGACAAGCCCTTCTCTTTCCAGGAAGTGAGTCGTGTAGGGAATCCGGATCAAAACTCGGGGGCCGCCGCCCATTTGGCGTTGCGCGGCTCGGTGATGTAGAACCACGCCGATTTCCACCCCTTTATGGTCTCCACAAAGGAGCCTTCAAGCCATATAACATTGGTAATCTTGCCCACCATGGCTCCGCCGCATTCTGCTTGTTGGCCTCCTACCACCTTCCGCTTGATATTGAAGGTCTTTAACCACAGGCCGAAGTGGGGCCGTATGCGGAGGAAAGCCTCACACACGACGATGAACGCCGAAATGTTGAGGACGAAGTTCGGGGCCAGATCATGAAAGTCCAGCCCGTAGTAGAACATGAGACCACGGACGAATGGATGGAGGGGAAACCCCAGTCCACGGAGGAAGTGGTGGAGTAAAACTACCCTCTTGTGAGGTTCCAGGGTAGGGATGATCTGCCCCGCAGCGGGCAGCCGATGCGCGATATTCGCGGCTAAATATCCGGCTCCGCACAACTTCTTGATATGTCCCTCTGTAACGGAGGAAGCCATCCATTTGCCTCCCGCTCCAGACATGTTTGGAGAAGGTTGAGGGAAAGGATGTGGACTTGGGTGTTGGAGCTCCAGTGCGCGAAAATGGATAAGCAAAGGAGGAAGGAGGTGTGGATGAAGAGGTGAATCCTGATCCCATTATATGGGCGGACGAAACTATGTGTCCCCACTAGCCTGGTAAAACTCGCTTATCCCCCAACCTCCGTAATCGATGGCGCGGTTGGGTTACCCATGCCCGTATTGATGATAATTCCGTGATAAGGGGACACGATCTCTGCTTTGACAAGACGTGTCAAAAAACTACCTCGCGTTATGTGCGGGGCTAGTTAAAGGAAACGGTTCGAATAATCACTGGGCCATGACATAATGTTGTGTTGCCAAAACAAGTCAGCAAATTAGAATTGTGGAAATATTATTCTCTCTGCAGTGGTATGTGGAACTTATTTTGCAGGGTCGGACACTATCCTTGTATTCAAATTCTTCCGTGATGTATTCGGAGGAAGAACCCGCCTTGCAATGGCGAAGGCAATACTGCGTGCCGGACTCATCGTCATTGAAAGCCTGGTTCAGGGGCTACTGAGAGGGAGTCCTGGATTAGGGGGTCTCTGGACACCTGGACTATATCCTTTGGCCGAACTATTAGACTATGAAGATACAAGATTGAAGACTTCGTCTCATGTCCGGACGGGACTCTACTTGGCGTGGAAGGCAAGCTAGGCAGTACGGATATGGATATCTCCTCCTTTGTAACCGACCTTGTGTAACGCTAACCCTCTCCGGTGTCTATATAAACCAGAGGGTTTTAGTACAATCATACCATAGGCTAGCTTCTAGGGTTTAGCCTCTCTGATCTCGTGGTAGATCTACTCTTGTACTACCCATATCATCAATATTAATCAAGCAGGACCTAGGGTTTTACCTCCATCAAGAGGGCCAGAACCTGGGTAAAACATCGTGTTCCCTGCCACCTGTTACCATCCGCCTTAGACGCACAGTTCGGGACCCCCTACCCGAGATCCGCCGGTTTTGACACCGACACCAGGCTTGAGCGATACTTTCTTCTTCACGAGGCCAACATATATATATAATTCTGATCACGATGAACTGGGTGCGCACGATAAAACTTCTGAGGAAATTCCAATTTCAATCGGTTGTAGTTCCAAGATCCAATATCATCACATAGCCTATACCATGTTAATGACCTTCCCTTCAAAGATAAAGGGAAGACCTTCTTCTTGACATCATCCTTGGGCAAACATGCAAGCTTAAATAATCCACAAACTTCAACAACATAGATTAGATCCATATCAGGATGTAATGTTCCATCTCCTGCACAAGGATTAGCTAGCAGTTTCTCTATCACACCCGAAGGAATTTCATAATAAATATTTTCAGTAGGTGTAGTAGGTTGAGGAGCAACTCTTTGCTCTTCCTGTCAAGGTGAAGATACCCCGAACAAGCCCCTCATAGGATTATTTTCCATAGTGACAAGTGATAGTAAATTTTAGCACACTATATAAAGGTTTACTTTCCAAATTCCACTTACCAAAGGCGCTTCACTCCCCAGCAATGGCGCTAGAAAAGAGTCTTGATGACCCACATGTATAGGGGATCTATCATAGTCCTTTTGATAAGTAAGAGTGTCGAACTCAATGAGGAGGAGAAGGAAATGACAAGCGGTTTTCAGTAAGGTATTCTCTGCAAGTAGTGAAATTATCGGTAATAGGTAGTTGTGTGATAAGATAACGGGAAGCAAGTAACAAAAGTAACTAAGGTGCAGCAAGGTGGCCCAATCCATTTTATAGCAAAGGACAAGCCGAGGCGAACTCTTATATAAAGCAAACCGCTCCCGATGACACATGGGAGTGTTGTCAAGTTAGTTTTGATCATGCTCATATGATTCGCGTTCATTACTTTCATAATTTGATATGTGGGTGGACCGGTGCTTGGGTGCTTCCCTTACCTGGACAAGCCTCCCACTTATGATTAACCCCCCTCGCAAGCATCCCCAACTACGAAAGAATAATTAAGATAAATCTAACCATAGCATGAAACATATGGATCCAAATGATCCCCTTACGAAGCAACGCATAAACTAGGGTTTTAGTTTCTGTCACTCTAGTAACCCATCATCTACTCATTAGTTCCCAATGCCTTCCCCTAGGCCCAAATTATGGTGAAGTGTCATGTAGTTGACGTTCACATAACACCACTAGAGGAAACACAACATACATCTCATCAAAATATCGAACGAATACCAAGTTCATATGATTACTTATAACAAGAGTTCTCCCATGTCCTCAAAAACAGACGGAACTACTCACCAAGCATATTCATTTTTATAATCAGAGGAGTAATAATTATCATTAAGGATCTAAATGTATGATCTTCCACCAAATAAACCAACTAGCATCAACTACAAGGAGTAATCAACACTACTACCAACCCACAGGTACCAATCTGAGGTTTTGAGACAAAGATCGGATACAAGGGATGAACTAGGGTTTGAGAGGAGATGGTGCTGGTTAATATGTTGATGGGGATTGACCCCCTCTCAATGACAGGATCGTTGGAGATGATGATGGCTTTGATTTCCTCCTCCCGGATGGAAGTTTCCCCGACAGATCAGCTCCGCTGGAGCCCTAGATTGGTTCTGCCCTAGTTCCGCCTAGAGACGGCGGCGCTTCATCCCGAAAGCTTCCTCTTGATTTTTTTCCAGGTCAAAACACACCATATAGCAGAAGATGGGCACCGGGGGCCTTCCAAGTGGCCCACAAGGTAGGGGGCACGCCCAGGGGGTAGGGCGCGCCCTCCACCCTTGTGGATGCCTGGTGGGTCCCCTCTGGTACTTTCTTCGCCGAATATTTTTTTTATTTATTCCAAAATATTTCTCCGTAAATTTTCAAGACTTTTGGAGTTGTGCAGAATAGGTCTCTCAGATTTTCTACTGGCATTCCAGCTACTGGCATTCACTCTCTTTGTGTAAACCTTGTGAAATAAGAGACAAAAGGCATAAGTATTCTGCCATAATATATAATAATAGCCCATAATGCAATAAATATCAATATAAAAGCATGATGCAGAATGGACGTATCACAAGCTTGTTGACATCCAGAAGCAATACAATATCATCAGCAACGGGCAGGAGAAGGACTCCATGGTTGACCTTGCCGCGACCATCATCGCCCCCTGCTACGCCAACATGAAAGTAGTCGATACCAAGAACCTGAACACGTGGGAGGTACATCTGAATCTAGCCTGCATAACCTCTGCGGAAAAGGACACATACGCATGCTACGACATGTACAGGCGGATCTTAGACATGAGAGCGTGTCTGCTTCCCGTAACTGATGAGTACACGGACAGCCGCAACGTCATGATCAAGCATGCTAAGAAGGTCTAGATGATGTACTTTATCTGTTTAGGCACCTTTATCATCTGAGTGTTTCATGCATTACCCAGTGTGTCATAATTATCTGTTTTGTCTAAAATATTTGGTCTAAGAACCCATTTACCTGTTTGCTTTTTTAGTGTCTATTTGCTTATGAATGTAACTAGTTCAATGGGCTGTCGTGCTTCGATTCTCCCTCCTCCCAACAAATCCCCCTTCTCAGGTGGACCCAATAGGTCTCGTACATAGACATCTGGGACCAGCCACCTAACCATTTGTATTTCTTTATTTTGTTCAATCTTTCGTCCTCTTCCTACAGTAGCTGGTGGCGCTGCCACGCATGCCTCGGTGACCCATCCTAGCCTATGGCACGGGCTAGGCCATCCCTCTACACCCACACATCGGCGGTGGTAGCTCCACCGGCCCACCCTGCGTCTTGCCCAGCTCCGGTTCGTTCGGTCCAAGGTCTCGACGTCGTCCTTGATGACCCACAAGTATAGGGGATCTATCGTAGTCCTTTCGATAAGTAAGAGTGTCGAACCCAACGAAAAGCAGAAGGAAATGACTAGCGGATTTCAGCAAGGTATTCTGTGCAAGCACTGAAATTATCGGTAATAGATAGTTTTGTGATAAGATAAATTGTAATAGGTAAGAAGTAATGAAAGTAAACAAGGTGCAGCAAGGTGGCCCAATCCTTTTTGTAGCAAAGGACAAGCTTGGACAAACTCTTATATAAATCAAAGCGCTCCCGAGGACACATGGGAATTGTTGTCAAGTTAGCTTTCATCATGCTCATATGATTCATGTTCGTTACTTTGATAATTTGATATGTGGGTGGACCGGTGCTTGGGTGCTGCCCTTCCTTGGACAAGCCTCCCACTTATGATTAACCCCTCTCGCAAGCATGCACAAGTATGAAACAAGAATTAAGGTAAACCATAGCATGAAACATATGGATCCAAATCAGCCCCTTTCGAAGCAACACATAAACTAGAGTTTAAGCTTCTGTCACTCTAGCAACCCATCATCTACTTATTACTTCTCAATGCCTTCCCCTAGACCCAAATAATGGTGAAGTGTCATGTAGTCGACATTCACATAACACCACTAGAGGAGAGACAACATACATCTTATCAAAATATCGAACAAATACTAGATTCACATGATTACTTATAACAAGACTTCTCCCATGTCCTTAGAAACAAACATAACTACTCACAAAGCATATTCATAATAATAATATTCATAATCATAATCAGAGGAGTATTAATTATCATTAATGATCTGAAAATATAATCTTCCACTGGATAAACCAACTAGCATCAACTACAGGGAGTAATCAACACTACTAGCAACCCACAGGTACCAATCTGAGGTTTTGGGACCAAGATCAAATACAAGAGATGAACTAGGGTTTGAGAGGAGATGGTGCGGGGTGAAGATGTTGATGGAGATTGACCCTCCCTTGATGAGAAGATCGATGGTGATGACAATGAAGAGGATTTCCCCTCCGGGAGGGATGTTTCCCCGACAGAACAACTCCGCCGGAGCCCTAGATTGGTTCTGCCTAGGTTCCGCCTCGAGACCACGGCGATTCATCCCGAAAGCTTCTTCTTAATTTTTTTCCAGGGTAAAAGACACCATATAGCCAAAGATGGGCACCGGAGGCCTGCCAGGGAGCCCACAAGGTCGGGGGGCGCACCTAGGGGGTAGGGCGCGCCCTCCACCCTTGTGGCTGGCAGGTAGCCCCCCTCTGGTTCTTTCTTCCCCCAATATTTTTTATATATTCCAAAAATAAGCTCTGTGAAGTTCAGGACTTTTGGAGTTGTGTAGAATAGGTCTCTAATATTTGCTCCTTTTCCTGTCCAGAATTCCAGCTGCCGGCATTCTCCCTCTTCATGTAAACCTTATAAAATAAGAGAGAATAGGCATAAGTATTGTGATATAATGTGTAATAACAGCCCATAATGCAATAAATATCAATATAAAAGCATGATGCAAAATGGACGTATCAACTCCCCCAAGCTTAGATCTCACTTGTCCTCAAGCGAACGCCGATATCGATAAATATGTCCACATGTTTAGAGATAGAGGTGTCGATAAAAATAAAATACGGACATGAGGGCATCATGATCATCTTTAGAACAACAACATATATTGTCATATAATTTCTTATGCTAAAATAGCAATTCGTTCACAAGGTAAAGTATGAATGGGAAACTTCATTGAAAACTAACAAACTATGATATCGGTCATTGGAACAATTGAAATTTATCATAACATCAGAAAGAGTCAATATAAGAGCTTTTCAACAAGTTCACATACTCAACTATCATATAATCTTTCACAATTGCTCACACTCATGTGATACTTATGGGTACAAGGCTCCTATCGGACACATAGAAAGATAGGGGCTTATAGTTTTGCCTCCCAACCTTTTACCTAAAGGTTAATGTCAACAATAATACTTTATGAAAACATACATCCGAGTGGATATATATATCCGGATCTCTCCAACACATAGAGCTTGTGTCAGTGTACAAAAGTAGGGGCTCTCCTTTTGCACCCCTTTACTTGTGCATGGGCAGTCAGAGCCGTGCGTACGGCTGCACTAAGCGGGGCAGAGGAGGGATGTCGGAGCACAAGACGACCAAAGAAACACCAAGACCAGGGACACAAAGAGAGCAAGAGGGCGAGGTGGACTCCCCTGGCAATACCCTTGCCGGGGTGGCTTCCGCAGCCTCGGCAAGATCTTTGCCGGGGCAACTTGCCTAACGCCAGCAGAGCGCGCCACCCTTGACCCCAAGGGGTTCCAACACCATCAACCATATTGGAACCAAGGCTCGGGAGGCACCTCCGTGGTGGCATGCAGATCTTTATAGAGATCATAGATGCACAAGATCAGATGAGAACGAGAAGATGACGATCCTTGTTGAGATCCTTGCCAAAAAAATGCGCGAGACCCCCGGCAAGATCCTTGTCGGGGACGACCGTGATGCCGCAGCGAGACCCTTGCCGGGCCCTCGCAAGACCCTTGCCGAGGATGCCTGCGGGGCCGCAGCAAGGCACGCGTCTGCTAAGACTCCACAGCCGCTCCCCATACAGCAGCCAGCTCGACCAGCTGGGCAGGCATCTGCGTGGCAGCGCGCAGCCTCTACACCAACTTAGCAAGCACCTGTGTGGTGGCATGAAGATCTTCGTGAAGGCTCCACCACAGCGCCAGCCCAGCAGCCAGCCAACGTGGCGCTACAACGCCTCGTCAGCTTGGACGCGTGTCAGAGCTAGGCGAGGCAACGACAGCTGGGACGAGCTTCTTTGCCGTCCCCAATAAAGCAAGAGGGGCACGTCGGCAACGCATTAGATGTGTTTGTCTGACGATCCCAGGGGATAAACTCAGCCCCTGTACACCTTTCCACCTCCTGTGTGCCACTGTGCCGACCCCTTTTTGTCTATAAAAGGAGGCCCGAGGCATACTGGAGGTGGATTTGGCTCTTTTGGACTAGGGAGACACCATAGCTAGTTCAAGAACACAAGAACACTCCAATATACATCAAAGCAGGACTAGGGTTTTATGCATCTCCGCGGCCCGAACCTGGGTAAATGATTTGTGTGCTGACTGCTAGACCCTCTCTTTGCACAACCCCGCACCCACCAACCGTAGAAGGGATCCCGCTGACCCCATAGGTGTCGTTTCCGACCGACATCTTGCCAAAAGAAAAAGTGTAAAAAGGAAAGGTGATTATCACCATGGCTCTTGTATAAGGGTAGAAGATAAAAGTAAAAGATAGGCCCTTCGCAGAGGGAAGCAGAGGTTGTCATGCGCTTTTATGGTTGGATGCACAAAATCTTAATGCAAAAGAACGTCACTTTATATTGCCACTTGTGATAAGGACCTTTGTTATGCAGTCCGGTGCTTTTATTTCTTCCATATCACAAGTTTGTATAAAGCTTATTTGCTTCACACTAATATATCATACATATTTAGAGAGAGCAATTTCTATTACTTGCACCGATGACAACTTACTTGAAGGATCTTACTCAATCCACTGGGTTTAGGGATGTTTGGAAGCACAAGTAGTATCTCTACTTGGTGCAAAGAATTTGGCCACCATGAGAGGGAAAGGCAAGCTCAACATGTTGGATGATCCATGACAATATAACTTCTATTTGGGTATAAGAAAACATAACCTATTATGTTGTCTTCCTTGTCCAATATCAACTTCTTAGCATGTCATATTTTAATGAGTGCTCACATTTACAAAAGATGTCCAAGATAGTATATTTATATGTGAAGCCTCTCTTTCTTTATTACTTCCTATTAATTGCAACAATGACCAAAACTATGTTTGTCAACTCTCAATAACTTTTATTCATCACACTCTTTATATGTGAAGTCATTACTTTCCATAAGATCAATATATGAACTTTTTATTTCTTCTTATTCTTTCTTTTATTTAATTCCCTCAAGATCATCGCAAGAAAGCAAAGCCCTTGTCCCAAAACTACTATTTATTATATATCTCACGAACTCAATTACATAGAGGGAACATAAAGCAAAACTCAAAGCTAGATCATACTAAAAACTTTATTCTACTAGATCAACATATAACCAAAAGGATCAAACTAAGAAAAACAATAAAGATAAAGATGTGATGGTGATACGATACTGGGGCACTCCCCCAGGCTTGGCAATTTGTGGGGACCCCGACTCATAAGTCATGATCACCGAATGCACGTGTACAGTGATCCCAGAGATCAATGCTCACTGAACACACAGAAGCTTAATAACAAGAGTCTTACATCCGTACATACCGTATTACACAAGTAGGACCATTAAGGTATAACCTTGAGTATAACATCACAGTGGAAATCTTCGTCGATAACATGGACCCATGCCATCTGCCTTAACCCTACAGGCATTCTGACTGGGAAGCGTCCTAGCTCGCATGCTCGTCACCGCAGTATTCTTCTTCATATCATGTTCTTTCATGACTGGCCAATAAAATAACCAGTGGCAAGCCAATGAGTACTTTGAATGTACTCGCAAGCAACCAAAGGGTGATAATAGAATAATTATGCAAGGCACTACTGCTAATTTGGCATTTTTGCGGAAAGCTAGTTTTTCTCATGCAAATATGATCAACATTTATCAAGGATATGAATGCGTCTGCAACAAGTATCAGGAGGTTACAGACATCAACATCGGGATAGAGTTGTGAACAACTCATACTCAAGCTCATCGTGACTTCCTCACGAATCACGTCAACAGATTTACCAAACCATGTTGTTTGTCGGAAACATATGGACGTAGTCTAAGCAGCACCACCCAACTATCCTTGACCGTGGACACGGCTATTCGAATAGTTTTACACTCTACAGAGGTTTCACAATTTACCCACAAGATCCGAGGAACTTCCGTGTCATCCACGACCCGTGATACCTCAAGTACCCGGGGTAAGCACCCGATCACTATCTTTCCCTAGACGACACTAACAAGGAGTCCACTCGTTGTTCCGTATCCTCATGATGTACATCATACGAGACTCACTCGAGATCATAACATCCGAGAGGGGACACAACGGTGTATCCGGTGCCCTGTGAAAACAGTCATGGCCGCCCTACCTGGCACGACCCCATCCCAAGAGAGAGCACCAACTCTCCCCCGTCACTAGTAATGCGGGCTCCAAGCTAGTATTGGCCTAGGTAATCAATAATGCCCTTTCCCATACAAGGGTAGAGTGGTTGCGCATGTAAGGTTGGGACAGTCGACAAATCTTAAATCTAATCCATCTCTGTAAACAACACTTTTATCGAGCCTTAGTACACTAACTCTCCACCAAGTAGTGACCTAGTTCATCATCATCTCCTAGGGGCATTAGTGGGACCCACTGGGCTTTTTGCAAGTATGTCAAACCACTCTTGTTTCTTTCCATGCATAACCCTGATCTACTTTGCGTAGCAACTACTTAGCATTCTATCTACTTCCACCGGCATAACCCTCATAGAAAGGTAGGGTCATGCATCATGCAAGTGTCAACGAGAAAGGCAACGGAGGCACCACATCAAGTGGCCACCGTTTTATCATGACTTCGATGCAAGCAATAAAAGTGCTATATGACATGCATAAAATGGGTTTCATAGACATGGTCAAAGGGCTGCTTGCCTTGGTCTTCAAAGTCTTCAAGGTCTTCAAATATCTCTGGTCCATCTCCGAGCATTTCGTCTACTTCATCAACTATCGTCGAAAACAGCCATAATAAGTGTTGGAAATATGCCCTAGAGGCAATAATAAAAGTATTATTATTATATTTCCTTGTTCATGATAATTGTCTTTTATTCATGCTACAACTGTATTATCCGGAAATCGTAATACACGTGTGAATACATAGACCACAATATGTCCCTAGTGAGCCTCTAGTTGACTAGCTCGTTGTGATCAACAGATAGTCATGGTTTCCTGGCTATGGACATTGGATGTCGTTGATAACGGGATGACATCATTAGGAGAATGATGTGATGGACAAGACCCAATCCTAAGACTAGCACAAAAGATCGTGTAGTTCATTTGCTAGAGCTTTGCCAATGTCAAGTATCTCTTCCTTTGACCATGAGATCGTATAACTCCTGGATACCGTAGGAGTGCTTTGGGTGTATCAAACGTCACAACGTAACTGGGTGACTATAAAGGTGCACTACAGGTATCTCCGAAAGTATCTATTGTTTTATGCGGATTGAGACTGGGATTTGTCACTCCGTGTAAACGGAGAGGTATCTCTGGGCCCACTCGGTAGGACATCATCATATGCGCAATGTGACCAAGGAGTTGATCACGGGATGATGTGTTACGGAACGAGTAAAGTGACTTGCCGGTAACGAGATTGAACAAGGTATTGGATACCGACGATCGAATCTCGGGCAAGTAACATACCGATAGACAAAGGGAATTGAATACGGGATTGATTAAGTCCTTGACATCGTGGTTCATCCGATGAGATCATCGTGGAACATGTGGGAGCCAACATGGGTATCCAGATCCCGCTGTTGGTTATTGACCGGAGAACGTCTCGGTCATGTCTGCATGTCTCCCGAACCCGTAGGGTCTACACACTTAAGGTTCGATGACGCTAGGGTTATAAAGGAAGCTTGTATGTGGTTACCGAATGTTGTTCGGAGTCCCGGATGAGATCCTGGACGTCACGAGGAGTTCCGGAATGGTCCGGAGGTAAAGATTTATATATAGGAAGTCCTGTTTCGGCTATCGGGACAAGTTTCGGGGTCATCGGTATTGTACCGGGACCACCGGAAGGGTCCCGGGGGCCCACCGGGTGGGGCCACCTGCCCCGGGGGGCCACATGGGCTGAAGTGGGAAGGGATCCAGCCTAAAGTGGGCTGGGGCGCCACTTCCCTCATGGCCCATGCGCCTAGGGTCAAAGGGGAACCCTAAGGAAGAGTCCTAGGAGGGGAAGGCACCTCCTAGGTGCCTTGGGGGGGAGGGAATCCTCCCTTGGCCGCCGCCCCTTTCGCATCTAGGGCTGGCCGCACCCCTTGGGGGTGGGAAACCCTAAAGGGGGCGCAGCCCTCCCCTCCCCCTATATATATTGAGGCATGGGGCTGCCCATAACACGCGATTTGATCTCTCATTGGTGCAGCCCTGCCCCTCTCCCTCCTCCTCTTCTCCCATGGTGCTTGGCGAAGCCCTGCGGGATTGCCACGCTCCTCCACCACCACCACGCCGTTGTGCTGCTGCTGGATGGAGTCTTCCTCAACCTCTCCCTCTCTCCTTGCTGGATCAAGGCGTGGGAGACGTCACCGGGCTGTACGTGTGTTGAACGCGGAGGTGCCGTCCGTTCGGCACTTGGTCATCGTTGATCTGAATCACGACGAGTACGACTCCATCAACCCCGTTCACTTGAACGCTTCCGCTTAGCGATCTACAAGGGTATGTAGATGCACTCTCCTTCTACTCGTAGCTGGTTTCTCCATAGATAGATCTTGGTGACGCGTAGCAAAATTTTGAATTTCTACTACGTTCCCCAACAGTGGCATCATGAGCTAGGTCTATTGCGTAGATTCTTTGCACGAGTAGAACACAAAGTAGTTGTGGGCGTTGATGTTGTTCAATATGCTTACCGTTACTAGTCCAATCTTGTTTCGACGGTATTGTGGGATGAAGCGGCCCGGACCGACCTTACACGTACTCTTACGTGAGACAGGTTCCACCGATTGACATGCACTTGGTGCATAAGGTGGCTAGCGGGTGCCATTCTCTCCCACTTTAGTCGGAACGGATTCGATGAAAAGGGTCCTTATGAAGGGTAAATAGCAATTGGCATATCACGTTGTGGTCTTGCGTAGGTAAGAAACGTTCTTGCTAGAAACCCATAGCAGCCACGTAAAACATGCGACAACAATTAGAGGACGTCTAACTTGTTTTTGCAGGGTATGCTATGTGATGTGATATGGCCAAGAAGAATGTGATGAATGATATGTGATGTATGAGATTGATCGTGTTCTTGTAATAGGATTCACGACTTGCATGTCGATGAGTATGACAACCGGCAGGAGCCATAGGAGTTGTCTTTATTTATTGTATGACCTGCGTGTCATTGAAGAACGCCATGTAAACTACTTTACTTTATTGCTAAACGCGTTAGTCATAGAAGTAGAAGTAGTCGTTGGCGTGACAACTTCATGAAGACACGATGATGGAGATCATGATGATGGAGATCATGGTGTCATGCCGGTGACAAGATGATCATGGAGCCCCGAAGATGAAGATCAAAGGAGCTATATGATATTGGCCATATCATGTCACTACTCTATTTGATTGCATGTGATGTTTATCATGTTTATGCATCTTGTTTGCTTAGAACGACGGTAGTAAATAAGATGATCCCTTACAACAATTTCAAGAAGTGTTCTCCCCTAACTGTGCACCGTTGCTACAGTTCGTCGCTTCTAAGCACCAGGTGATGATCGGATGTGATGGATTCTTACGTTCACATACAACGGGTGTAAGACAGTTTTACACAGCAAAAACACTTAGGGTTAACTTGACGAGCCTAGCATGTGCAGACATGGCCTCGGAACACGGAGACCGAAAGGTCGAGCATGAGTCGTATAGTAGATACGATCAACATGAAGATGTTCACCGACGTTAACTAGTCCGTCTCACGTGATGATCGGACACGGCCTAGTTGACTCGGATCATGTGATCACATAGATGACCAGAGGGATGTCTATCTGAGTGGGAGTTCATAAGATGAACTTAATTATCCTGAACATAGTCAAAAGACCTTTTGCAAATTATGTCGTAGTTCACGCTATAGTTCTACTGTTTTAGTTATGTTCCTAGAGAAAATATAGTTGAAAGTTGACAGTAGCGATTATGCGATCAGTAGAAAGCTTATGTCCTTAATGCACCGCTTAGTGTGCTGAACCCCAAACGTCGTTTGTGGATGTTGCGAACATCGGACATACACGTTTTGATAACTATGTGATAGTTCAGTTAAATGGTTTAAGTAGAGGCACCAAAGACGTTTTTCGAAACATCGCGGAACATATGAGATGTTTCGAGGGCTGAAATTGGATTTCAGGCTCGTGCCCACGTCAAGAGGTATGAGACCTCCGACGATTTTCTTAGCCTGCAAACTAAGGGAGAAAAGCTCAATCATTGAGCTTGTGCTCAGATTGTCTGAGTAAAACAATCACTTGAATCGAGTGGGAGTTGATCTTCCAGATGAGATAGTGATGTTTCCCCAAAGTCATTGCCACCAAGCTGCTAGAGCTTCGTGATGAACTATAACATATCAAGGATAGAGATGATTATCCTTGAGGTATTCGCGTTGTTTGACATCGCGAAAGTAGAAATCAAGAAGGAGCATCAATTGTTGATGGTTGATGAAACCACTAGTTTCAAGAAGGGCAAGGGAAAGAAGGGATACTTCATGAAACGGCAAATCAGCTGCTGCACCAATGAAGAAACCCGAGGTTGGACCCAAACCCGAGACTAAGTGCTTCTGTAATAAGGGGAACAACCACTGGAGCAAGATTACCCTAGATACTTGGTAGATGAGAAGGCTGGCAAGGTCGATAGAAGTATATTGGATATACATTATGTTAATGTGTACTTTACTAGTACTCCTAGTAGCACCAGGGTACAGGATACCGGTTCGGTTGCTAAGTGTTAGTAACTCGAAATAAAAGCTACGGAATGAAACGGAGACTAGCTAAAGGTGAGCTGACGATATGTGTTGGAAGTGTTTCCCAGTTTGATGTGATCTAACATCGCACGCTCCCTCTGCCATCAAGATTAGTATTAAACCTGAATAAGTGCTCTTGCACCTATAGGAATGGTTTATTGAATCTTGATCGTAGTGATACACATTTTCATGCCAAAAGATATAAGATAGTAATGATAGTACCACTTGCTTGTGGCACTGCCATGTAAGTCATATTGGTATAAAACGCATGAAGAAGCTCCATGTTGATGGATCTTTGGACTCACTCGTTTTTGAAAAGTGTGAGACATGCGAACCAGGTCTATTGGAGTATATGCATGAAGAAACTCCATGCAGATGGATTGTTTGGACTCACTTGATTTTGAATCACTTGAGATATGCAAATCATACCACATGGGCAAGATGACTGAAAAGCCTCATTTTCAGTAAGATGGAACAAGATAGCAACTTGTTGGAAGTAACACATTTTGATGTGTGCAGTCGAATGAGTGCTGAGGCATGCAGTGAATATCATTATGTTCTTACTTCACAGATGATTCGAGTAAATGTTGAGTATATTTACTTGATGAAACACAAGTCTGAATTATTGAATGGTTCAAGTAATTTCAGAGTGAAGTAGCAGATCATTGTGACAAGAGGATAAAATGTCTATGATATAGAGATGAATATCTGAGTTACGAGTTTTGGCACACAATTAAGACATTGTGGAAATTGTTTCGCAATTAATACCGCCTGGAACACCATAATGTGATGGTGTGTCCGAACATCATAGTTGCACCCTATTGGATATGGTGCGTACCATGATGTCTCTTATCGAATTACCACTATCGTTCATGGGTTACGCATTAGAGACAACCACATTCACTTTAAATAGGGCACCACGTAATTCCGATGAGATGACACCGTATGAATTATGGTTTAGAGAAACCTAAGTTGTCGTTTCTTAAAAGTTTGGGGCTGCGACGCTTATATGAAAAAGTTTCAGGTTGATAAGCTCGAACCCAAAGCAGATAAAATGCATCTTCATAGGAAACCCAAAACAGTTGGGTATACCTCCTAATTCAGATCCGAAAGCAATATGGATTGTTTCTAGAATCGGGTCCTTTCTCGAGGAAAAGTTTCTCTCAAAAGAATTGAGTGGGAAGATGGTGGAGACTTGATGAGGTTATTGAACCTTCTCTTCAACTAGTGTGTGACAGGGCACAGGGAGTTGTTCCTGTGGCACCTACACCAATTGAAGTGGAAGCTTATGATATTGATCATGAAACTTCGGATCAAGTCACTCCCAAACCTCGTAGGATGACAAGGATGCGTACTACTTCAGAGTGGTACATAATCCTGTCTTGAAGGTCATGTTACTAGACAACAATGAACCTACGAGCTATGGAGAAGCGATGGTGGGCCCGGATTCCGATAAATGGCTTGAGGCCATAAAATCTGAGAGAGGATCCATGTATGAAAACAAAGTGTAGACTTTGGCAGAACGGCTCGATGGTCGTAAGGCTAATGAGTACAGATGGATTTCAAAAGGAAGACGGACAATGATGGTAAATGTCACCATTAAGAAAGATCGACTTGTCGTTAAGATGTTTTCCGACAAGTTCAAGGAGTTGACTACGATGAGATTTTCTCACTCGTAGCGATGCTTCAAGTCCGTCGGAATCATGTTAGCATTAGCTGCATTTATGAAATCTGGCAGATGGATGTCAAGACAAGTTTCCTTGCTAGTTTTCGTAAGGAAAGGTTGTATGCAATACAATCAGAAAAGTTTTGTCAATCCTGAGGATGCTAAAAGGTATGCTAGCTCCAGCGATCCTTCTAAGGACTGGAGTAAGCATCTCGGAGTTGGAATGTATGCTTTGATGATGATCAAAGATTTTGGGTTTGTACAAAGTTTATGAGAAACTTGTATTTCCAAAGAAGTGAGTGGGAGCACTATAGAATTTCTGATGAGTATATGTTGTTGACATATTGTTGATCAGAAATGACGTAGAATTTCTGGAAAGCATATAGGGTTATTTTGAAAGTGTTTTTCAATGGAAAGCCTGGATTAAGCTGCTTGAGCATTGAGCATCAAGATCTATAAGGATAGATCAAAACGCTTAATGGTACTTTCAAATGAGCACATACCTTGACATGATCTTAAAGGTGTTCAAGATGGACCAGTCAAAGAAGGAGTTCTTGCCTGAGTTGTAAGGTACGAAGTTAAGACTTAAAGCTCGACCACGGCAGAATAGAGAGAAAGGACGAAGGTCGTCCCCTATGCTTGAGATGTAGGCTCTTCAGTATGCTATGCTGTGTACCGCACCTGAAGTGTGCCTTGCCATGAGTCAGTCAAGGGGTACAAGAGTGATCCAAGAATGGCTCACATGACAGCGGTCAAAGTTATCCTTAGAAATTAGTGGACTAAGGAATTTTTCTCGATTATGGAGGTGGTAAAAGAGTTCGTCGTAAAGGGTTATGTCGATGCAAGCTTGACACCTATCCAGATAGCTCTGAGTAGAGATACCGGATACATATAATGGAGCAACAATTTAGAATAGCTCCAAGTGGAACAGTTATTTGGAATAGCTCCAAATAGAGCGTGGTAGCTGCATCTAGGAGATGACATAGAGATTTGTAAAACACACACGGATATGAAAGGTTCAGACCCGTTGACTAAAACCTCTCTCACAAGCAACATGATCAAACTTAAAACTCATTGAGTATTAATCACATGGTGATGTGAACTAGACTACTGATTCTAGTAAACTCTTGGGTGTTAGTCACAAGGCGATGTGACCTGTGAGTGTTAATCACATGGCGATGTGAACTAGATTATTGACTCTAGTGCAAGTGGGAGACTATTGGAAATATGCCCTAGAGGCAATAATAAAAGTATTATTATTATATTTCCTTGTTCATGATAATTGTCTTTTATTCATGCTACAACTGTATTATCCGGAAATCGTAATACACGTGTGAATACATAGACCACAATATGTCCCTAGTGAGCCTCTAGTTGACTAGCTCATTGTGATCAACAGATAGTCATGGTTTCCTGGCTATGGACATTGGATGTCGTTGATAACGGGATCACATCATTAGGAGAATGATGTGATGGACAAGACCCAATCCTAAGACTAGCACAAAAGATCGTGTAGTTCATTTGCTAGAGCTTTGCCAATGTCAAGTATCTCTTCCTTTGACCATGAGATCGTATAACTCCTGGATACCGTAGGAGTGCTTTGGGTGTATGAAACGTCACAACGTAACTGGGTGACTATAAAGGTGCACTACAGGTATCTCCGAAAGTATCTATTGTTTTATGCGGATCGAGACTGGGATTTGTCACTCCGTGTAAACGGAGAGGTATCTCTGGGCCCACTCGGTAGGACATCATCATATGCGCAATGTGACCAAGGAGTTGATCACGGGATGATGTGTTACGGAACGAGTAAAGTGACTTGCCGGTAACGAGATTGAACAAGGTATTGGATACCGACGATCGAATCTCGGGCAAGTAACATACCGATAGACAAAGGGAATTGAATACGGGATTGATTAAGTCCTTGACATCGTGGTTCATCCGATGAGATCATCGTGGAACATGTGGGAGCCAACATGGGTATCCAGATCCCGCTGTTGGTTATTGACCGGAGAACGTCTCGGTCATGTCTGCATGTCTCCCGAACCCGTAGGGTCTACACACTTAAGGTTCGATGACGCTAGGGTTATAAAGGAAGCTTGTATGTGGTTACCGAATGTTGTTCGGAGTCCCGGATGAGATCCTGGACGTCACGAGGAGTTCCGGAATGGTCCGGAGGTAAAGATTTATATATAGGAAGTCCTGTTTCGGCTATCGGGACAAGTTTCGGGGTCATCGGTATTGTACCGGGACCACTGGAAGGGTCCCGGGGGCCCACCGGGTGGGGCCACCTGCCCCGGGGGGCCACATGGGCTGAAGTGGGAAGGGATCCAGCCTAAAGTGGGCTGGGGCGCCACTTCCCTCATGGCCCATGCGCCTAGGGTCAAAGGGGAACCCTAAGGAAGAGTCCTAGGAGGGGAAGGCACCTCCTAGGTGCCTTGGGGGGGAGGGAATCCTCCCTTGGCCGCCGCCCCTTTCCCATCTAGGGCTGGCCGCACCCCTTGGGGGTGGGAAACCCTAAAGGGGTCGCAACCCTCCCCTCCCCCTATATATATTGAGGCATGGGGCTGCCCATAACACGCGATTTGATCTCTCATTGGTGCAGCCCTGCCCCTCTCCCTCCTCCTCTTCTCCCATGGTGCTTGGCGAAGCCCTGCGGGATTGCCACGCTCCTCCACCACCACCATGCCATTGTGCTGCTGCTGGATGGAGTCTTCCTCAACCTCTCCCTCTCTCCTTGCTGGATCAAGGCGTGGGAGACGTCACCGGGCTGTACGTGTGTTGAACGCGGAGGTGCCGTCCGTTCGGCACTTGGTCATCGGTGATCTGAATCACGACGAGTACGACTCCATCAACCCCGTTCACTTGAACGCTTCCGCTTAGCGATCTACAAGGGTATGTAGATGCACTCTCCTTCTACTCGTAGCTGGTTTCTCCATAGATAGATCTTGGTGACGCGTAGGAAAATTTTGAATTTCGGCTACGTTCCCCAACAATAAGCAACACAACAAGGCAAGAATAAATGTGCTCTAAAAATATGAAGTTGACTTTTATTGGATACCTCTGGTCATATGAGGAATGACCAAAGTGATTTCATTGGAAGTGGATCAATGGATATTTCTAAACATTTTGATATGATGGAATCAAGGGGTTTATGGAATTGCAAGAAGTGTACAGAAACATATTTTTGAAAAATGAGCAAAGGCACCCATTGAACAAAGGATGATTTTAGAAGCATCTAGGAATTGGTTTCACTGGATTTGGAGTTGAAATGATTTTCCTATGAATTTGCAAAGTTGACAAATATGAAGAAATAGACCATTATTTGAGGTGATACAAAAAGTATTAGCAAAAATGTTCAAAAACTAAGTTTTGAACTTATAGACACCTAGGATTTTGAATCATGGAATTTAGATCAAAAATGGGCTCTCTGTGATTTTCTAAAGTTTATCAAAGAAATGGAAAAATAGGATTTGCTAATTATTTGTGAAAGAAATATTTCTGTAAAAATGTGCAAGTAGCGCCATGTGATAGGGAATGATTTTAGAAACTACTAGAAATTTGAATCATCAAATTTGGAGTTAATTTGAATCATTTATGGATTTTTGAAGTTGACAGGAAAAAGAAAAAGGAAATAGGGCTTAACCTTACCCTGCGCACAAAGCGACAGATAGACTGTGGGCTAGCCCAGCGGCTCGGCTGCGCGGGCAGAGGTGATGATGTCGAAGGCGGCTTCGCGGGAGTGCGCCTTCGCGCAGGGGAGGTGGATCCGGCCAAAGCCATTTCCACTTAAATGGTGGGGCCCGCTCGCTGGGTCGCTGACGTGCGGGGCCCAACAGCAGGCCATCTTCAACCTCCCGCGCGCGCTCCGACCGCGGGGAGGACCGGCTCTCGGCGGCGATTGCCGGGGCTACAGAGCATCTCCGGCGACGCTCTGCCCACTAGCGTGCTCAGGGGACCAGGCCGCGTCAAACCGTGGGTGGCACGGTCGCCTAGGAGCATCGGGTCGAGCAGGGTGCTGGCCGCCGCGGACGAGGCCGGCGGTGAGATTCGGGCACGGCGATGTAGGCACGGGAAGGAAGGAAAGATGTGCGGGTGAGGCTCCTTGGGGCCATTGGGGTCTTATGGTATGGTTCAAGGGGAAGGAGAGGGTCGGGACGACGCAAATTTTGGGGATGGACGGCAGCTCGGCTCCGGCCATGGGAAGCGACGGAGCGGCTCTGGAGAGGAGGAGAGGGGTCCGGGTGACGTATGGGAGGGAGAGAGGGCCAAAGGAGTAGAGAGGGGCCTCGGGGTGGCCTTAAGTAGAAGGGGGCGAGGTGCACCATGGACGGTGCGCCGGCGAGGCTATTGCCGTCGTTGCAAGCCACAGGTGCTCACATGGGCGTGTCCGGGGTGTTTGGGGGAGAGTAAACAAGGTCGGAGTGGCATTAGATGCCCTAGAGAGCCACTAGATGAGAGGGGAGGTGGAGAGAGAGGTGAACAGTGGCTATCCAGAGGGGGAAAATGGGGTTTTTACCCCATCAATCATGGAGATTTGGAAGAGGGGGAGCTACTAGAGGTTGCTGGTGATCAGGTTCAGCTGTGGTAAAAACTTGTGCTCATCGAGATTAGTGGAAGAGGTCAAAATGATGATTTTGGAAAAATGGCAGAAGGTGTTTGTTGTTGGTTTGGGCAAGAAAATCAATTCCAATTGCCATGAGAATTAACAGGATGGAATGGCACTTAGAAATAGTGTGTTCTACCAAATTTAAGCTCATTTGGGCAAAGTTGACAGTGCAACTTTTGTAAACCCTAGAAATCAACAAAAATGGGTTTTCCAAGATCTAGTCATGCAAAACCATTCTCCTTGATGCAACACTTTGTGTAGTGTCATCATTTGGGGATTTGAACATGTCCACAAAAATTCAGATCAAAAGGACACACTTGGCAATGTAGAGTTGTTCAAATTTGGTTCTGGACAAAAAGGGTTTTGGGGCACTTTTGTGAACCAAACTTATTTTGATTGATATGAAACTTTGCAATACCACCATATTATGCATATGTGACTTGCTAGAATTTTCCTGGATTTTTATGAAAATATTTCCTGTAGAAATATTTCAAATCCTTGAAATGGGCAGAAATTGTTTTGAGGGGATTTCATGGGCTTATACTATTCTCCATGACATGATACTTGTCAAGATCATCAAACATGTCATATGTGACATGCTAGAATTTTCTTGGAATATTTGGGGAATATTTCCTTTGTAAATATTTCAAAATCTTGAAATATCCAGAAAGGGTTTTTGAGAGATTTAACCAATATTTTGATCATGACCATGTGTTGAAACTCTTATATATGGACAATATATGTCCGTTGAGTTTCCCTAGGTTTTACCAAATATTTTTAAAGCTTTAAAATAATTTTAACCTATTAAAGACCATTTCTGGCCTAAAGAAAAAGCCTTTAAATAAAATAGGAAAATAACTTTTAAAATTATATTTTTGTGGTTTCTGGGTATCCTATATCTAATAGGAGTCAAAAATATTTTTGGAAAGATTTTTGCTGCCCTTAATTAAGTACTTGCAGTGCAAACCTCAATTCAGGGGTTTTTGAAAAACTAATTTTGTAAAATACTATTTGG
This sequence comes from Triticum dicoccoides, assembly GCF_002162155.2. Classification (NCBI taxonomy): domain Eukaryota; kingdom Viridiplantae; phylum Streptophyta; class Magnoliopsida; order Poales; family Poaceae; genus Triticum; species Triticum dicoccoides. Next base: position 373,180,151 of record NC_041390.1, read on the forward strand.
CCAAATTATTTTTGTAAGAAATTATTTTTATGTCCTATACACATGGCATGATCATTGGTTCAAGATTTTGGAGCAAGGAGATGAAGTATAGGAGTTGGGGGATTTATTTGATTTTTGGAGCACTTGCAAGTAATAGACAAAATCCAATCAAGGCAAGGTCCAAAACACTCAAAAGTTTTTGTCAAACCACATTTTATCATGATTTCTTAGCTTAAGTGTTGTGGCATGAAAATCAGGGTGTGACAGACCTACCCCCCTTACAAGAATCTTGTCCCCGAGATTCCCAAACTAGGTGTGGAAAGGAATATGGAATCTTGGATATGGGGTAGTCTTCACGTCCCCATACTACTTCTGCTTCCGAATGGTGCTCAATTGAACCTTGAAGTACTCTATGGCGTGGCTTCGTGTATGAAGTCCTGCTTGATCCAGATTGCAATTGGGGTCTCTCGCGTAGGTCATATTGGGCTGGAGGTCGATGGCTCGGTGATCGATGTCCTTGTTGAGAGCGGGCTAGTTAGGAAGTTGGAAACGTTTCCGGAGTGGTGTCGTGTGGAAAAACGTTGTGCACAGTAGGTGACTCAGGTGATAACTCTAGCTGGTAGCCGTCTATTCTTTGTCTTGCAGTGATCTTGGAGAGGGCCGATAAATCTTGGTGTGAGCTTCCCTTTGACATGGAAATGCTTGGTTCCTTTGAGAGAAGTGGTTTGCAGATATGCCTGGTCTTTGATGCGGAGGTATACTTCTTGAAGATGGTGGTTGGTGTAGTTCTTCCTCCTAGACATGACGATCTTCAGATGTTCCTTGACCAGCTCAACGATTCTTCTTCCGTCTTCGGGTAGACAAGTATGTCCTCAAAGAAAGATGACAACTAACTTTTCCAAGCACTCCATGAAGTCTATGGGGTACGTAAAGTGGGCTGAGGCATTGGGGATGGTCACGGTTGAGCATTGGCCAAGGTCTTATCGATCTAGAGTCGAGATCCAAAGTTACGATCCGACCATGTTGTAGCTTGGTGGGGCTTAAGGGTTTCAAGGATTCTAGTGTGCGAGCGAACGTTTGTCACCTTATCCTTAAGCATGGTTCCTGAGATGCCAATTGTTCTACCTAGTCCTTTAAACAAATCACATCATCTCACCGATAGCATCATCTCCTATAGGTCAACTCCAATCATCACTCATGCTATTCATATCATCATGACTCCCAAGAGGAGGTCTACCAAAATCACATATGTCTACGATCCCCAAACTCATATGTATGGCTACCCCTAAAAATCCATGGTTAGAGCATACAAGCTTCCAGGCTGGAATAAAACACGACAATCCAAGTGCTCAACCTATTCTTCAAAGGTCTAAGATAAAGCACCTCTATCCTAAGGAAACACGTCGTAAGCCACTCCAAGATCTTGTTTCCTTCCTATGAATCAACTCCAACAGCCCGTTAACTTCCATTAATCGCTACATAATCCATTTAATTCTACAAATCCAATGTTTATGGTGTGCCACATGATATTCTAATGTCCTATAATCCTCATATACTTGAAAAGGGTTATCTTTACTATAGTCAGTCCACCAATTTCCCATTATCGGGGTCAAGTAACTCCAAGGTCAGGCGTGTATAGATCCCTAAATCAACTCCGACAATTAATCCAATCTCTTAGTTTATCGTTCACCGAGAAACATGGTATTATGATCAAGATCATCAGTCTAAATCCAATTTACTCCGAACCATATAGAATTACTCTGCATCCATACTCCACTAGGATAACCTATTGAATCCAAATCTCATGTCCAACGAGAATTCCTATCTATTTCCCCCAAGTCATTTTCGTAATGCCAACTATCTTCTGTCAATATCCCCTGGCTAAGTCAAATCCTTATACTTCCAAGAATTCAGCTTGCGGTATAATTGTCCTACAAAATCTAATTTACTCTAGGGGGAATGAAAGTTATGCTACTCTATCAACATGATCCCACCAAGTTCATCTACCAACATGAAAGCCTCATAATCCACCAAATAGTCTCATATAATTCTCAAAGTCATTGATATAAACTCATCAAGTCATTTGTCCTCTATTCCTATATCCTCAAACTGGTCTTCCCTATGGCATCGTCAGTTCTTGTGCTATATTAGGATGATAATGTGCTTGTTCACTATGCCCACTGGTTCCATAATGAACCCAGTGATGTGCAAGGTTTACAGAGGCTTAACTGGTTCTCTTGCAATTCTGTGGGTAAGCACATGGTTAAGGATTCGAGCTGGAGTATCTCATGAAGTCTCGAAGGGTCTAGGAATGGGTTTCTAGTCTGGAGGGTTAAACATAACTCTACGGGGTTTCACTTGGTCGAGGAGGCTGCAACAAAAAGTCTTCAGTGCTAGTTGGTCGCCGAGGTAGACTCCTTGGTGCATCTTGTCTTGCTGGTCTTCAGTTGAGGAGAGAGATGAGAGGGATAAGTAGCATAAAGGGGGATGCCTAAAGGGGGTTCTATAGTGCAGGTGCAAACAAACAAGTGCCAAAAGGGCCAAACACAAACAACAAAATAAGGCAGGTGATATAGTTGCGTACTTGTTGCCTAGGGCAAAAAGGGCGATTGATATCAAAACACAAACAAATAAAAGCAAGCAACACACAATCATGGTTCTATTCGAACCATCATATGGACTCGACTGCGCATAGGGGATACACGACTCATCCTACCCTAGGGGTTCTCGGATCCAGTAATCGTGCCTTGAGCCTTGTGCAGTCTTCTGAGTTTTCCTCAGGTGTTGCTACGTCTCTTGTAGTTGTTCGATGAAACAATCCGGTTTGAGCCTGAAGATTCTTCAACAACTTCTCGCCTGTTGAAGTGATGGGGTGAAGGTGGCTCCTCGTAGCAGGCATTGACTTGGTCTTCTATTGTCTTCTTAGTCATGACGATCCCGTTTTGTCTTCTAAGGCGTCGATGGTACCAGGTAGGTAATCCTTTATGCAGTGACCTTAACAAGGCATAGTAGAGGTCCAACATGTCGGTTACGTTGATGACAACATCGACACCGAGAGCGGGGGATGAAGAGAACCGTTTTCCTGCTCACTATAATGAGGCGGACCAAATGGCGAGGTTGTCATCCACCGGTGGTTGCCGATACAACAATGGTAAGGACATGGTTGCTCTATTAGCAATGTATATCATGATCTTGCATCTCCTATGCCCTAATCATCATAGGCTAAGGTCGCATCATCTTCGAGCATTGTCAAGGGTGTCACCATCTTCTGGGTCTTCATGCCCTCATTCTTCGAGGATGTATCTTCTGTTGGTATCGTCTTGTCGAGGTGTCGCCAATCTTGTGTTCAGAAGATGTGGGTGAATGTCTTACAAGGCATCTTCCCTCTAGATTATCCACGAGGATTACAAGGAATCTAGTGGTCAAGGGCATAAGGGTTCTAGCGACCATAAGTTTTGAAGGGGAAGAGATTAATAAGGAAAGTATACCTTAGTTTTCGAAAAACTGAGAAGGGAAGAGAAGTATAGGTGGTTTTGAAAACTAGTAATAGTTTTGGAAATAGTTTTACCCTAACTAACGACCATGCTAACTAAGGCTTCCTACAGTCAGGATGGCTCTGATACCAGCTCTGTGGGGACCCTCACTCATAAGTCGTGATCACCGAATGCACGTGTACAATGATCCCAGAGATCTATGCTCACTGAACACACAGAAGCTTAATAACAAGAGTCTTACATCCGTACATACCGTATTACACAAGTAGGACCATTAAGGTCAAGCCTTGAGTATAACATCGCAGCAGAAATCTTCTTCGATAACTTGGACCCATGCCATCTGCCTTAACCCTACAGGCATTCTGACTGGGAAGCGTCCTAGCTCGCATGCTCGTCACCAAAGTATTCTTCTTCATATCATGTTCTTTCATGCCTGGCCAATAAAATAACCAGTGGCAAGACAATGAGTACTTTGAATGTACTCGCAAGCAACCAAAGGGTGATAACAGAATAATTATGCAAGGCACTACTGCTAATTTGGCATTTTTGCGGAAAGCTAGTTTTTCTCATGCAAATATGATCAACATTTATCAAGGATACGAATGCATCTGCAACAAGTATCAGGAGGTTACAAACATCAACATCGGGATAGAGTTGTGAACAACTCATACTCAAGCTCATCGTGACTTCCTCACGAATCACGTCAACAGATTTACCAAACCGTGTTGTTTGTCGGAAACATATGGACATAGTCTAAGCAGCACCACCCAACTGTCCTTGACCATGGACACGGCTATTCGAATAGTTTTACACTCTGCAGAGGTTGCACACTTTACCCACAAGATCCGGGGAACTTCCGTGTCATCCACGACCCGCGATACCTCAAGTACCCGGGGTAAGCACCCGATCACTATCTTTCCTTAGACGACACTAACAAGGAGTCCACTCGTTGTTTCGTATCCTCACGATGTACATCATACGAGACTCGCTCGAGATCGTAACATCCGAGAGGGGACACAACAGTGTATCCGGTGCCCTGTGAAAACAGTCATGGCCGCCCTACCTGGCACGACCTCGTCCCGAGAGAGAGCACCAACTCTCCCCCATCACTAGTAATGCGGGCTCCAAGCTAGTATCGGCCTAGGTAATCAATAATGCCCTTTCCCATACAAGTGTAGAGTGGTTGCGCATGTAAGGTTGGGACAGTCGACAAATCTTAAATCTAATCCGTCTCTGTAAACAACACTTTTATCGAGCCTCGGTACACTACCTCTCCACCACGTAGTGACCTAGTTCATCATCATCTCCCAGGGGCATTAGTGGCACCCACTGGGCTTTTTGCAAGTATGTCAAACCACTCTTGTTTCTTTCCATGCACAACCCTGATCTACTTTGCGTAGCAACTACTTAGCATCCTATCTACTTCCACCGGCATAACCCTCATAGAAAGGTAGGGTCATGCATCATGCAAGTGTCAACGAGAAAGGCAACGGAGGAACCACCTCAAGTGGCCACAGTTTTATCATGACTTCGATGCAAGCAATAAAAGTGCTATATGACATGCATAAAAAGGGTTTCATAGACATGGTCAAAGGGCTGCTTGCCTTGGTCTTCAAAGTCTTCAAGGTCTTCAAATAGCTCTGGTCCATATCTGAGCATTTCGTCTACTTCGTCAACTATCGTCGAAAACAACCATAATAAGCAACACAACAAGGCAAGAATAAATGTGCTCTAAAAATATGAAGTTGACTTTTATTGGATACCTCTGGTCATATGAGGAATGACCAAAGTGATTTCATTGGAAGTGGATCAATGGATATTTCTAAACATTTCGATATGATGGAATCAAGGGGTTTATGGAATTGCAAGAAGTGTACAGAAATATATTTTTGAAAAATGAGCAAAGGCACCCATGTAACAAAGGATGATTTTAGAAGCATCTAGGAATTGGTTTCACTGGATTTGGAGTTGAAATGATTTTCCTATGAATTTGCAAAGTTGACAAGTATGAAGAAATAGACCATTATTTGAGGTGATACAGAAAGTATTAGTAAAAATGTTCAAAAACTAAGTTTTGAACTTATAGACACCTAGGATTTTGAATCATGGAATTTGGATCAGAAATAGGCTCTCTGTGATTTTCTAAAGTCTATCAAAGAAATGGAAAAATAGGATTTGCTAATTATTTGTGAAAGAAATATTTCTGTAAAAATGTGCAAGTAGCACCATGTGATAGGGAATGATTTTAGAAACTACTAGAAATTTGAATCATCAAATTTGGAGTTAATTTGAATCATTTATGGATTTTTGAAGTTGACTGGAAAAAGAAAAAGGAAATAGGGCTTAACTTTACCCTGCGCACAAAGCGACAGATAGACTGTGGGCCGGCCCAGCGGCTCGGCTGCGCCGGTAGAGGTGATGATGTCGAAGGCGGCTTCGCGGGAGTGTGCCTTCGCGCAGGGGAGGCGGATCCGGCCGAAGCCGTTTCCACTTAAACGGTGGGGCCCGCTAGCTGGGTCGCTGATGCGCGGGGCCCAACAGCAGGCCATCTTCAACCTCCCGCGCGCGCTCCGACCGTGGGGAGGACCGGCTCCCGGTGGTGATTGCCGGGGCTACAGAGCATCTCTGGTGACGCTCTGCCCACCAGCGTGCTCAGGGGACCCGAACGCGTCCAACCCTGGGTGGCACGGTCGCCTAGGAGCATCGGGTCGAGCAGGGTGCTGGCCGCGGCGGACGAGGCCGGCGGTGAGATTCGGGCATGGCGAGGCAGGCATGGGAAGGAAGGAAAGATGTGCGGGTGAGGCTCCTTGGGGCCATGGGGGTCCTATGGTATGGTTCAAGGGGAAGGAGAGGGTCGGGACGACACCAATTTTGGGGATGGACGGCGGCTCGGCTCCGGCCATGGGAAGCGACGGAGCGGCTCTGGAGAGGAGGAGAGGGGTCCGGGCGACGTACGGGAGGGAGAGAGGGCCAAAGGAGTAGAGAGGGGGCTCGGGGGTGGCCTTAAGTAGAAGGGGGCGAGGTGCACCATGGACGATGCGCCGACGAGGCTATTGCCGTCGTTGCAAGCCACGGGGGCTCACGTGAGCGTGTCCGGGGTGTTTGAGGGAGAGTAAACAAGGTAGGAGTGGCATTGGATGCCCTAGAGAGCCACTAGATGAGAGGGGAGGTGGAGAGAGAGGTGAACAGTGGCTGTCCAGAGGGGGAAAATGGGGTTTTTACCCCATCAATCATGGAGATTTGGAAGAGGGAGAGCTACTGGAGGTTGCTGGTGATCAGGTTCAGCTATGGTAAAAACTTGTGCTCATGGAGATTAGTGGAAGAGGTCAAAATGATGATTTTGGAAAAATGGCAGAAGGTGTTTGTTGTTGGTTTGGGCAAGAAAATCAATTCCAATTGCCATGAGAATTAACAGGATGGAATGGCACTTACAAATAGTGTGTTCTACCAAATTTAAGCTCATTTGGGCAAAGTTGACAGTGCAACTTTTGTAAACCCTAGAAATCAACAGAAATGGGTTTTCCAAGATCTAGTCATGCAAAACCATTCTCCTTGATGCACCACTTTGTGTAGTGTCATCATCTGGGGATTTGAACATGTCCACAAAAATTCAGATCAAAAGGACACACTTGGCAATGTAGAGTTGTTCAAATTTGGTTCTGGATAGAAAGGGTTTTGGGGCACTTTTGTGAACCAAACTTATTTTGATTGATATGAAACTTTGCAAGACCACCACATTATGCATACGTGACTTGCTAGAATTTTCCTGGATTTTTATGAAAATATTTCCTGTAGAAATATTTCAAATCCTTGAAATGGGCAGAAATGGTTTTGAGGGGATTTCATGGGGTTATACTATTCTCCATGACATGATACTTGTCAAGATCATCAAACATGTCATATGTGATATGCTAGAATTTTCTTGGAATTTTTGGGGAATATTTCCTTTGTAAATATTTCAAAAGCTTGAAATATCCAAAAAGGGTTTTTGAGGGATTTAACCAATATTTTGATCATGACCATGTGTTGAAACTCTTATATATGGAAAATATATGTCCATTGAGTTTCCCTAGGTTTTACCAAATATTTTTAAAGCTTTAAAATAATTTTAACCTATTAAAAGACCATTTCTGGCCTAATGAAAAAGCCTTTAAATAAAATAGGAAAATAACTTTTAAAATTATATTTTTGTGGTTTCTGGGTATCCTATATCTAATAGGAGTCAAAAATATTTTTGAAAAGATTTTTGCTGCCCTTAATTAAGTACTTGCAGTGCAAACCTCAATTCAGGGGTTTTTGAAAAACTAATTTTGTAAAATACTATTTGGCTAAATTATTTTTGTAAGAAATTATTTTTATGTCCTATACACATGGCATGATCATTGGTTCAAGATTTTGGAGCAAGGAGATGAAGTATAGGAGTTGGGGGATTTATTTGATTTTTAGAGCACATGCAAACAACAGACAAAATCCAATCAAGGCAAGTTCCAAAACACTCAAAAGTTTTTGTCAAACCACATTTTATCATGATTTATTAGCTTAAGTGTTGTGGCATGAAAATCAGGGTGTGACACAATTGCCAAGGGTAGTGCCCATACCCATGTATTTAGATCTCTTTCTTTGGAGGTGGTGATGAAGGAGTTGTTGATGAAGTAGGCTTGTCATCCATCTTCCAAGGCATAGGTTCACCATCATAGAAAGATGAACGAGTCTCCAGGATCCTCGAATCTGCAGCCAAACACATCCTCTTGAATCTATATTCATACTCACAATTTTGGTTTTGCAGGTCATAGATCCGGGCTTGGAGATGCTCGATTTTCTCATGAAGCATGAAGATGGCATCCTCAATGCTCTTGGGATCCAGCTTGTGCTTGTTGGTGAACTTCGCGATCATCATGTGATTTGCCTTGATGCCACCTTCCACCATCCCTTGGCACTTGAAAACTTGTTGCTCCATTGCTTCGACCCTCGTCTCCACGCTCCCGGTCTTCTTCGGCCCCTCAACATCACGGATTTGCAGCACCCCCTTGCGCAACTCAAGGGCTTGAGGGTGCCGCAACACCTCTGCAAGGTAGGGGTTGATGACCTTCTCAAAAACATGTCCTTGGGGGTGCTTGGAGACATCATGGCCATCTAGATCTGTCAGAAAAACAACTCGAAACAAAACAGGAGATTTTTGCATGGTAAAGTGGTCAAAACCTTCTGGAGATTATATAATGAATTTTACCGACCATAAGAAGTATTGTACAAGAAAACGGAGTCCAGAGGGCACACGAGGTGGACACAAGGTCAGGGGTGCGCCCAGGGGGGTAGGGCACACCCTCCACCCTTGTGGTGGCCTCGTGTCTCTTTCGGACTACTTTCAATTTTCCTAAATTTTTAAATATCCCAAAACGGAGAAAATTTATGATTGGAAACGTTTTGGAGTCGGTTTACTTACCATACCACATACCTATTCCTTTATGGAGTCTGAAACGTTCTGGAAAGTATCCCTTATGTACTCCTCCGAGGTTACGGTATTAATTATATTGGTCTCAACATTTATGGGAGTACCTAAGATATAATGTTTGAGTGTTTGACGTTTACCACCTTCGAATTTGTGCCTTCGGCGTTGTTGTTCTTTATGGCACCGGAATGATAGACCTCCTCGATAATGTAAGGGCCTTCCCATTTAGAGAGAAGCTTTCCTGCAAAAAATCTTAAACGAGAGTTGTATATCAAGACATGATCACCTACATTAGACTCACTCTTTTATATCCTTTTATCATGCCATCTTTTAACTTTTTTTTAAACAACTTGGCATTCTCATAGGCTTGATTTCTCCATTCATCAAGTGAGCTAATGTCAAATAACCTCTTCTCACCGGCAAGTTTGAAATCATATTTGAGCTCTTTAATAACCCAATATGCCTGATATTCTAGCTCAAGAGGTAAGTGACATGTTTTTCCATAAACCATTTTACATGGAGACATACCCATAGGATTCTTATAAGCTGTTCTATAAGCCTACAAAGCATCATCAAGTTTTTTAGACCAATTATTTCTAGATCTATTAACAGTCTTTTGCAAAATTAATTTAATCTCTCTGTTGCTCAATTCTACTTGACCACTAGACTAAGGATGATATGGAGATGCAATTCTATGATTAACATCATACTTAGCAAGCATTTTACGAAAAGCACCATGAATAAAATGTGAACCACCATCAGTCATTAAATATCTAGGGACTCCAAACATTTGAAAAATAACTTCTTTAAGAATCTTAATAGAAGTGTTATGATCAGCACTACTAGTTGGAATAGCTTCTACCAACTTAGTAACGTAATCAACAACAACTAAAATATGTGTATACCCTTTAGAGGAAGGAAAAGGTCCATCTACTCAAAGCCCCAAACATCAAATGGGTCAATAACAAGTGAATAATTCATAGGCATTTCCTAACATCTACTAATATTACCAATTCTTTGACATTGATCACAAGACAAGATAAACTTACGAGCATCTTTAAAGAGAGTGGGCCAATAGAAACCGTATTGCAATACCTTATGTGCAGTTCTATCTCTAGCGTGGTGTCCTCCGTAAGACTCGGAGTGGCACTTGCTTAGGATATGTTCCTGTTCATGCTTAGGTACACAACGTCTAATAACATCATCTACTCCTTCTTTACAAAGGTGCGGGTCATCCCAAAATTTTAAATCATAGAAAAACTTTTTCTTTTGCTGGTATGTGAAACTAGGTGGTATAAATTTAGCAACAATATAATTAGCATAATCAACATACCATGGAGTATTATGAGAGGCATTTATGAAATTTAATTGTTCATCAGGAAAGCGATCATCAATAGGTAGTGGGTCATCAACAATATTCTCTAACCTAGACAAGTTGTCTACAACAGGGTTCTCAGCTCCCTTTCTTTCAACAATATGCAAATCAAATTCTTGTAGCAAGAGAACCCATTTAATAAGTCTAGGTTTAGCATCTTTCTTTTCCATCAGATATTTAATAGCAGCATGATCAGTGTGAACAGTTACTTTGGAATCAACAATATAAGGTCTGAACTTATCACATACAAATACAACTGCTAAAAACTCTTTTTCAGTAGTAGCATAATTTTTCTAGGCACTGTCTAGAGTTTTACTAGGATAATGAATAACATTTAATTTCTTATCAACTCTTTGTCCTAGAACAACACCAACAACATAATCACTAGCATCGCACATAATTTCAAAGGGTAGATTCCATCAGGTGGCTGAACAATAGGTGTAGAAATCAAGGCTTTGTTATGTATTTCAAATGCTTCTACACAATCATCATCAAAAACAAAAGGAACATCTTTTGTCAAGAGATTAGTGAGAGGCCTGGAAATTTTAGAGAAGTCTTTAATAAACCTCCTATAGAAACCAGCATGACGAAGGAAACTTCTTATACCTTTGATATCTTTAGGACACGCCATCTTTTCAATAGCATCTACTTTAGCTTTATCAACTTCAATACCTCTTTCAGAAACTTTATGCCCCAAGACAATACCTTCATTAACCATAAAGTGGCAGGTTTCTCAATTCAAAAGAGTTTCCGTAAACAGAAAAATCATCCATGAAAACCTCAACAATCTTTTCAAAAAAGTCAGAGAATATAGCAGTCATACAACTTCGAAAGGTAGCAAGTGCATTGCAGAAACCAAAAGGCATGCGTCTATAAGCAAAGGTACCGAAAGGGCAAGTAAAAGTGGTTTTCTCTTGATCTTCTTTAGACGCAGGTATTTGAGAGAAACCAGAATAACCATCTAGAAAGCAAAATTGTGTATGCTTGGATAATCTTTCTAGCATTTGATCAATAAAAGGTAGAGGGTAATGATCTTTCCTAGTAGCTTAATTTAATTTGCGGAAATCAATTACTATTCTATAACATGTAACAATTCTTTGAGGAATCAATTCATTCTTATCATTAGGAACAATAGTAATACCTCCTTTCTTAGGGACACAATGAATAGGACTTACCCTTTGACTCTCAGCAATAGGATAAATTATACCTACCTCTAGAAGCTTTAGTATTTCATTTCTTACCACTTCTTTCATCTTAGGTTTAACCGTCGTTGATGATCAACAACTAGTTTAGCATCTTTCTCCAATTTAATTTTGTGCTGGCATAGAGTGGGAATAATGCCCTTATGATCATCAAGAGTATATCCAATAGCGGCATGGTGCTTCTTTAGAGTTTTCAATAATTTCTTTTCTTCATGCTCTGAAAGGTTAGCACTAATAATAACATGATATATCTTCTTTTCATCAAGATAAGCATATTTTAGAGTATCAGGTAATGGTTTAAGCTCAAATACGGGATCACCCTTAGGTGGAGGTGGATCCCCAAGTATTTCAATAGGCAAATTGTATTTCAAAATAGGTCCATGATTAAAGAATACTTCATCTATTTCCCTTCTTTCATTCGTAAACATATCATTTTCATGGTCTAGGAAATATTGTTCTAGAGGATCAGCAGGAGGCACGGCAATAGAAGCAAGACCAATAATTTCATCCTTACTAGGCAATTTCTTATATTGGGGTTGTCTACAAAATTTAGAGAAAGTAACATCCTGAGAAATATCCCCTAAACCAACAGTAAAAATATCTTTCTCGTAGTCTATCTTAGCCTTAACAGTATTCAAGAAAGGTCTACCAAATATAATGGGACAAAAGTTATCTATTGGGGAACCAAGAACAAGAAAATCAGTAAGATATTTAATTTTTCCCACACAAGGCTTCAACATCTCTAACAATCCCAATTGGTGATATAGTATCTCTTTTAGCAAGCTTAATAGTAACATCAATATCTTCTATCTAAGCAGGTGCAATATCATTCATAATTTCTTTATATAAGGTATAAGGAATTTCACTCAAACTAGCACCCACATCACATAAGCCATGATAACACTAGAAACAACAGGCATGCCAACAACTGGTCTATGTTTATCTTTAGTATTAGTTTTAGCAATCCTAGCAGCTTCATCACGGAAATAAATAACGTGCCCTTAAATATTATCAACCAAGAGATCTTTAACCATAGAAATACTAGGTTCAACTTTAATTTGCTTAGAGGGTGTATGTGTTTTAGTATTACTTTTACGAACTACAGTTGAAGCTTTAGCATGATCCTTTATTCTAACAGGAAAAGGTGGGTTTTCTCAATATAAGCAATAGGAATGATAGGATCAACATTATAAGTAATAGTTTCTTCTTCAACTTTAATAGGTTCAACTACTTTAAATTCAATGGGAGGATGACATTTAAACCACTTCTCCTTAGGGAGATCAACATGAGTAGCAAAAGATTCACAGAAAGAAGCTACTATCTTAGAGTCAAGTCCATATTTAGAGCTAAAATCACGAAAATCATCAGTATCCATAAAAGATTTAACACAATCAAACTTAAGGTTTCTACCTGACTCCTTACCTTCATAAAGATCTCAATCTTCAGAGTTGTGTTTAATTCTTTCCGCTAAATCCCATTTGAATTCAATATCCTTCTTCATATAGGAAGCAATACAAGAAGTATCGAGCATGGATCGATCATTATGAGAAAGCCGAGCATAAAAAATTTGAATAATAATTTCTCTTGAGAGGACATGATTGGGGCATGAATGTAACATTGACTTAAGCCTCCCCCGGTGTTGAGCGATACTTTGTCCTTCACGAGGCCAAAAATTATATATATAATTCCGATCACGATGAACCAACTGCATAGGACAAAACTTCTGATGAAATTCCAATTTCAATCGGTTGTAGTTCCATGATCCAATATCATCCAATAGCCTATGCCATGTCAATGCCTTTCACTTCAAAGAGAAAGGGAAGACCTTCTAGTTGACAACATCCTCGGGCATACCTACAATTTTAAATAATCCACAAACTTCATCCACATACATTAGGTGCATATCGGGTTGTAATGTTCCATCTCTTTCATAAGGATTAGCTAGCAGTTTCTCTATCATACCCAAAGGGATTTCATAATAAATATTTTCAGTAGGTGCAGTAGGTTGAGGAGTAGCTAATTGTGGTTCCGATCGAGGTGAAGATACCCCGAAAATACCACTCAAATGATTATTTTCAGCACACTATATAAATGTTTCCTTACCAAATTCCACTTACCAAAGGCGCTTCACTCCCTGGCAACGGCGCCAGAAAAGAGACTTGATGACCCACAAGTATAGGGGATCTATCATAGTCCTTTCGATAAGTAAGAGTGTCGAACCCAACGAGGTGCAAAAGGAAATGACAAGCGGTTTTGAGCAAGGTATTCACTACAAGCACTGAAATTATCGGTAATAGATAGTTTTGTGATAAGATAAATTGTAATGGGTAACAAGTAATAAAAGCAAACAAGGTGCAGCAACGTGGCCCAATCCTTTTTGTAGCAGATGACAAGATTGGAAAAACTCTTATATAAAGCAAAGTGCTCCCGAGGACACATGGGAATTGTTCTCATGTTAGTTTTCATCATGCTCATATGATTCACATTCGTTAATTTGATAATTTGATATGTGGGTGGACCGGTGCTTGGATGTTGCCCTTCCTTGGACAAGCCTCCACTTATGATTAACCCCTCTCGCAAGCACGGGAATTGGACAAACTCTTATATAAAGCAAAGTGCTCCCGAGGACACATGGGAATTGTTCTCAGGTTAGTTTTCATGATGCTCATATGATTTGCATTCGTTACTTTGATAATTTGATATGTGGGTGGACTGGTGCTTGGATGGTGCCATTCCTTGGACAAGCATACCACTATTGATTAACCACTCTCGCAAGAATCCACAACTACAAAAGAAGAATTAAGGTAAACCTAACCATAGCATGAAACATATGGATCCAAATTTGCCCCTTACGAAGCAACGCATAAACTAGGGTTTACGCTTCTTCCACTCTAGCAACCCATCATGTGATTATTACGTCCCAATGCCTTCCCCTAGGCCCAAATAATGGTGAAGTGTCATGTAGTCGACATTCACATAACACCACTAGAGGAGAGACGACATACATCTTATCAAAATATCGAACGAATACCAAATTCACATGATTACTTATAACAAGACTTCTCCCATGTCCTCGGGAACAAACGTAACTACTCACAAGGAACATGCATAATCATAATCAGAGGAGTACTAATTATCATTAAGGATCTGATAATATAATCTTCCACCGGATAAACCAACTAGTGTCGGCGTCCTGGGAATGGGGGTACCCAGACTTGCCTACCTGCGGCCTAGGGCATGGCTCCACCAGCGGCCTGGTACGACCCATCTTAATCAACACCCACTCAAGACCCTCGCGAGGGGCCAAGCCTCGTGAGGAGGATGACAAAATACCTCCGCAGGGTGGCATCCCTAGGCTAGCTCCCGAGGGGCGGAGAGATCTATGGAAGGGGTACCTCGCGAGGTTCGCATGACATGAGCCATGACGACCAAGGCCAGGCGGGCGCCAAGCGGGTGCAGCGCACGCAGAGTACTGGTTGCCTCTTTGGTGCTAAAGGGGCAAGCACAGGCGAGGAGTCCCGAGGCAGCAGGCAAAGGTTTCCATATTGGTGCAACAAGACCAAGACCAGCAGGACGACGGGACGGAGGTCACCACGGAGCCCACGACGGCGTCACTACCAGAATCTTTGGCAGGCGAAGACCACCTTTTGTCAGGATAACTTGTACTAGTTGTCCCCCTTCAAATTGGCTGTTGTGGGATCCCTTCCCGCCTAATATTTGGGGAGAGGACCCAGGCCTCTATATATAGGACTAGCCAATACCGTAGGGAGGGATCTCATCTGGGACTGGATCCATTGCACCAAGGCCACCATACAAGCTCACCGAGCTCAAGAACACCTCTCCCCAGGATGTTGTTCATCCCTTGTACTTGTTCATCCTCATCCTACAAGGCAATCCACCATGCCACACTAGAGTAGGGCATTACACCACAACGGAGGCCCGAAACAGTATAAACTCTTGTGTCCCTTGTTCCTCGGGTTCGGCAAGCTAGGCTTTGAGATCGTGGCGAGAGCATGAGCTAGGGGGGAGAGATCTTCGTTTGCAACCCAGCGTTCGAACCTCAAGGGTTTGCCGAAACCCGTAATCCGACATTTGGTGCGCTAGTAGGGGTGCGCCAAAGCCTCTCTTCCGTCAGCTGATCCGCCAACACCCGCGGTCTCGATGTCCAGCGACTCGAGGACCAACACCGACTAGTGGGCTGCTTGGCCCGTCAGGGCGGCACCTTCTTCCCACGGAGACCTCAACTCCGCGTTCCAGGCGGCCCGCACACCACCAAACGCCGCAGGACGCAGGCAGCGCGGACCGATGCCTTCCACCCTCACACCGCGGCATGCACGGGCTGCCGCAAGATCCTCAAGCTACGCAGTAGTGATGACGCCACACACCCGACGGGAAGAGGCGAACAAGCGAGCCGCGCTCGTGGTGGCGTAGGAGCTACTGCGGTGCCGGCTGATGGAGAGCGACCGCGATGCGTTGATGGAACACATCGCCGAGCTATTGGATACTGCAGCCAGGGGTACTGACGGTGTCCTAGACTAGGGGGCACTCACCACATCATCTCCCGATCAGTTGGATTGGGCCGAGGACCCCATGGCCATTTACTCATGGGCCAGTTCGGATAGCTGAAGACATATACGAGGAAGATTCCACAGGAATTGGTGATCAAGACAAGGACTCCTCTCCACCGATGTATTCAACTAGGACTCTTGTTATCCTAGGCCTCTGGTATGTTATATATGCCAAGGCCAGGCTAGTAAATGGATGATTATGATATTATTCATCATACCCTTAGGTTTTAGACCACACCATATGATCTCGAGGTAGATCAACTCTGTACTTGATACTCTATCAATATAAACAAGAGCAGGACGTAGGGTTTACCTCAATCAAGAGGGCCCGAACCTGGGTAAACATCGTATCCCCTGTCTCCTGTTACCCATCGATCCATGATACATAGCTTGGGACCCCCTACCCAAGATTTTCCAGTTTTGACACCGACAATGGTGCTTTCATTGAGAGTTCCGCTGCCTGATCGGCAAAGGATCAATGGCTCGCCCACAGATTAACTGCGACGTCGGCATCTTTGTCGCCAGCTCGACTGGTCACCTTGGCTCGATCGAGTACCGCGCTACATCTCCAATCGTCATGTTCGGACACGGGCCTTCATCAACATCAACTCCAATCTCTATCATGATCGTAGAGTAATCATCCATGGAGCTCGGGGGCTCAACGTCAACATTGCCCTCGGGCGGTCGTGCTGTTTTTCCGGACAATGAACTTGTACCCGCTGCCACCACTTCCTTGAGCATCGCTTTGGCGACTCGTTCAGTGGAATTGTGTGGAATTAATTCTACAACAGCCATGCAAAATTTCGTCGAGTTCCGATGGAGGAATCTCCAGCAATCTACGATATACCGGAGCCCTGTCAAATCTGGACGGGAATCCGGACGAGTTTAGGGCATGGTCTCCAGAGCCTAGCTCAGAGGTCCTTTGGAATATCCAACTGTTCATCTGCTGCGGAATTCCCATATCTACCACCCCTCCTAATTCCAGCTCGATCCGACGGTTCAAACTCCGAAAACCTTCCGATGAGTGGACCGCTTTTTCAGATCTGTTTTCTGCGCGAGAACGAATCTGACCCGAGTTCATCTTTTTTATGAACGCGATTTCGGACATCCTTTTTGAAGGAGGTTTTGTATGGGGTATTGTGTTTTGTTCCCAAACACATCCCACTAATTTTAAGGTCTTTTCCAATATGATCTTCACCATCGCGCCGGTGTCAAACCAGCCCGTTAACATTGCTCCACGGTTGCCGACCGGCGCTAGACACATCATTGCTTTGTTGAGCCGATCTCAACTTCTTCAGATCATCATCTGGGCAAGCCGAACAAGAGTTCGTCATCACGAAGGATAAATCATCACCAACATCGCCGCCCCATGGATTACACGGAGTGGGTACACCGGCATCGCCGCACGGTCACTTCACCAAGCCGGCATTGACCGCATCACAAGTTATGACCTGCGCCGCCATGGCTGCACTATTGATTTTTCAAGCCAATGTCCATCACGCCGAACTGCTTCAACACCTCGGCTCACATGGCAGCTGCAACATCTCCTTACCGACCTGCTCCCTCACCTCGGCTAGACCGGGGGCTTCGCCATCCTTTCTTCAAACTACTCTAGAGACTTCGGCGTCACCAGCGGACCAGCTTCGTCACGTTAGCTGGACGGGAGCTTTACCTGGGCGAGCCCACCTTTGCCAGCATCACCATGCCGTCGCTTTATCTCCCATCATGCAATGGGTGTGCGGATCTAGTGCCAACTCTGGGAGTAACCTTTCTCCAGATTGCTACAACAGATAAACGAGGTGCTATTAATCCTAGTATTTTTTCTTCCTTGTGTTTATTTTTCACAAGGAATTATTACTCTGGATTGTTTCATCATCTGTACACAGGTCTATCAAATTTTGGCCGCATTAACAATAGTCGCGTGGTGGTTCGGTCAGTTTCCGTATATAGTTCAACGAATGCCGCATCCGAAACTCAGACCGGCCTGCGCATTCAGGCTTGGCCACGCCTTCACCGCGTCACGCCAACGCCCTGCATCGACATGATTTCGGCACCAGGCCACATCTCTTTCAATAAATTATTTTTGCAAAAAGCAATTATCCTTTCTGGACCGCACTATTTTATGTGTGTAGGTGATCGACTTCGACCGCGTCACGCGGTCACTTTGGCAAGCCGACGTCGTTGTCCCAATCGGCTTGCATGATCAGCTTGTTGGTCGAATCTCCATACCGACATGTTCGGTTGCCTAGGGGACTTCGGTATCACTGAGAGAGCTCTACATCATGGAGTGTTCGGCACACGGGCCATATTTTTTTTATTACTCACTTTGCGTAAATTATTAATTATGCAACAATTTTTTTATCCCTATTATCTCCGTCTTGCACTATTTTCTGTGCATAGGTAAAGGATCTGGGTCGGGCAATGCTATCACCTCGGCGTACCGACGTACCACGTCACCTCGGCTGGACGGAGGCTTCATCATTACTTCATTAAGCCACGCCGAGGACTTCGGCGTCACACTGCCGGCCTGCATTGGCTGTGCTATGTCACCACTTCGGAGTGCCGAGCTCTTCGCTCCGCCACCTCGGGACCGGCTTGGGGGCTGGGACCTTGTCCCGCCATAAGCTCGGGCCATGCATCGACACCGAGCACATTAACCAGCTAAGTCACTTCCATGCTTTAAAACCTTTAGTTCTAAATTTCCTTCGGTTCGACCAAGAATTATGCTTTTTTGACAAAAAGTCATTTGCGAAAAACATTCTTGGTCAAAGCCTTGTTTGTTGCAAGCAAATTCAAAAACCCCGTTTACTTGGGGGCTTCCTTTGTGAAACCTTTCCTCCTGCATATGATTATACTTGTACGGCTTCGTTCCTTGTTCGTGTATTATGGCACAATATGCACCATGTTGACTTAAGTGTTTCGCAAGCTAGGTTGCCTGGCTCCTATGCTTACCCCTACGTTCCCGATTGTTCGGCTAGGCGGTAAAGGGAGCACCTCTGCGATTGTTACTACCGGGTCATCCGAGTTAGTACCTCAGACTGGATGAAGCTGAAAGCTATCGCTCTTATTGTTTGCAATAATGGTCGGCACACAAAGAAACTCATGAGTACAAAAAATATATTGCACAAGTATCATAGTAACAATGAGCAACCGAAAAAGGTATCGGTGGAGGTACAATTTTCTTTGAAGATGCTTCTTACACTTTGTCAGTAATATAGCATAAGTTCCCTGAGTACTTTGTCTCTTACAGCCTTATGGCCTGATGCCTGGTTATCGAAAACACCGTCGATACTTTTGACAGGTGGAGTACATGACACTTTTCGGTCCTTGACCGAAGAGGGAGAAGCCGACGGTCAGTTAAGACGCGTTTAAAGTTCGGGTGAACATAGATATGATATAAGTACATTCGTACATACAATCATTATACATAAAATTCTTTTACCCAAGTCACTTGGGGGCTCTTAAAATTTATATGAGCTGTTTTATAGTAAATGTGTTTTCTTCTTGGTCGTTGCAAAGTCTTTTTCTACCACTCCTTTTTCGACTCGAGTGTATGGTCAATAGCCAGATAGCCTGTCTTCTCTCTAAAAAGCCGCTCGAGTTTAGGTCGCTAGACTGGCCTCGAAGAAGTACTCCGCCTTTGGGATAAGGAGCTCGAAGCCGTAGGCTGGCCCGCTTGAAGTGTTGAGATCGGGTGCGTCATGTTAAAGCACGCAAGAAGCACAATTTTTTCTTTTTTCTAATTTTCAGATTAGCACCGAACACTTGATCTTGTTCGGACGTCAAGTTTTTACTGACGTTTTTTGGTTTTCCAAGCTTATGGAACTTTTAAACTATTTGTGTGTTTTTAGCACAAGTGTCACAGTGCAACGCTAGACACCTTTAGAGATTCGGCAAAAACATTCTCGGATATTGCTAAATATGCATCGATTTTGAATTGTGTCTTCGGTCAATAGTTGGGTTGCCCAGCTCCTGCGCTTGCCTCCTACGTTCCGCTTTGTTCGGCTACGTGTGCAAAGGGAGAACCACTGTGATTGTGCTTCCAGCTCACATGGTTAAGCACCTCACTGGAGAAAGCCGGAAGCTGACTGTCACAATAAGCATAAACTGGTCAGCGATCCGATCATTGTGTTAAATGACGGGCCGTTCATAACATTGGCCGAAGTATTTACGGCTTGACCATGGATGTCATCGAACACTAACCGGGTTGCCTGGCTCCTGTGCTTACCGCTACATTCCCGATTGTTCGGCTAGGCGGTAAAGGGAGCACCTCTGTGATTGTTACTATCGGGTCATCCGAGTTAGTACCTCAGACTGGGTGAAGCCGAAAGCTAGCGATCTTAAAGGATCACATTGGTCAGCAATGATGGAAGTAAAAAATTTGGTTCATTAATACCACAGAGTTTGGGGACTTTCCCTGAACTAAATCATCAATATTTTCTTCCCACATTGATCGGAGGTGAGGTTTCATGATCATGATACGCATGACGACCCAAAGAAAGGAACCGATAGCGGGACTATTTTCCTTGGAAGATGTTTCTTACATTAAGTAATATAACATATCTCTCCGCGTACCTTTGTTTATAAAACCCTATGGCCGGATTGCCTTGTTTTCCAAAAATCTTTGCCCTTATAATGGCTTTATAAAGTAGGACAAACAGTCCACGGCTACTGGCCGAGGAGGTGGAAGCCGATGGCCGGTCAACAAAGTTTTGTGCAATGCGAATCCGAGCATTAATGATGTAAAGTATTTGGATACATAGAATCATTACACATAATTTGTGATTTTACTCTGGATATCGATCCTTAATTTGGCCACCCGTGCCCGCATTAAGGCTCGGGGGCTGCTGGGCTTCGGGGTTATCATTTACTAATATTAAAGGGGCACATCTATCCCCTGATCTGGTGTTGCCACCCGACTAGTGTCTCGGGGGCTACTACATTGGCAATCCAGTGTAGAAAATTTAAGTGCAATATAGTTTTCGAGGAGATTATGATCCTCAGATTGGTCGGCCGCACCCAACCTGAGTCTCGAGGACTTTGCACACTGCTTTTGGTGTCCCGAAGTATTCTGCCGAGCTAGGAGTTGATCCTCATGCCGATGTTGCAACTCAACCTGAGTCTCAGTGGCTACTGGTATCAGCGGTCTTATGTCATCCTTCAGGTGCATCTCGAGTTTTAGACCGATACACACCTTGAGGGCTACTGGCTATATATCTTGGCGGAGAATAAATTGCACCAATCAAAAATATAGACAAAAATTGGCCCACAGTCGGGGTGGTGCACCACCTCGGAAGCAGTCTGGCATAAAGCTCGGGCGCCAGTGGCAGGCTTCATAGAGGGCATTTCCAGCATTAAGCTCGGCTAAACTCCTTCAACTTTTTTGAACCAAGGTGATGTAGGAAACCTCGGATATAGTCCGGCGTTGGAGCTTGCACATAGTCCGGCGTTGGAGCTCGGATACATTCTGGTGTTGGAGCTCGAAAGCGGTCCAGCATTGGTGCTCGTCTGTAAAAGATACCATGAATATAGTCCGGTGTTGGAGCTCGGACGCAAGAGGACACTACCGTCGGGAACAACTTCAAACCCGGGGTGTGGCATAAAAATAACGTGGCATTTATAAAGGCCGAAGACTTAAAGGGCTCCTCGGATACCCGACGTGTGAGATCTTCAGATTTAGCTCTGCAATCCTCAAGATAGAAGATGGGAAGATTTGTTGAACCAGTTTTCAAGACCAATGACCGAAGACGAAGAACAGTTCAGAAGAACCGAGGAGCGTCCCCAACTTGAAGATCGGTTCAGGGGGCTACTGACGGTATCCTGGACTAGGGTGTCCTGGATTGGGCCGAGGACCCCCATGGCCGTTTACTCATGGGCCAGTTCGGACAGCCGAAGACATATACGAGGAAGATTCCACATGATTTGGTGATCAAGACAAGGACTCCTCTCCACCGACGTATTCGACTAGGACTCTTGTTATCCTAGGCCTCTGGTATGTTATATAAGCCGAGGCCAGGCTAGTGAATGGATGATTATGATATTATTCATCGTACCCTTAGGTTTCAGACCACAACATATGATCTCGAGGTAGATCAATTCTGTACTTGATACTCCATCAAGAAAAACAAGAGCAGGACGTAGGGTTTTACCTCAATCAAGAGGGCCCGAGCCTGGGTAAACATCGTGTCCCCTGTCTCCTGTTACCCATCGATCCATGATACACAGCTTGGGACCCCCTACCCGAGATCTGCCGGTTTTATCATCGACAATGGTGCTTTCATTGAGAGTTTCACTGTGTGATCGGCAAAGGATCAATGGCTCGCCCGCAGATTAACTGCGACGCCGGCATGTTCGTTGCCGGCTCGACTGGTCACCTTAGCTCGATCGAGGACCGTGCTCCATCTCCGATCGTCATGTTCGGACGGGGGCCTTCATCAACATCAACTCCAATCTCTATCATGATCGTAGAGTAATCATCCATAGAGCTCAGGGGCTCAACGTCAACATTGCCCTCAGGAGCCTCGCCGACCCCGCCAATGACAACCACCGCAGGGTACCACTGATATCTCAGGAGCAGGCTTACGATAACCATGGGTTGTAGGTGGACCACAGTGCGGTAGTCCCACTCCAATAAGGGGCGGTGCACTGGGGGCTGCATGAAAGGGGTCAGAAGCAAGGCCCTACCTCATGTCGCACGGGGCAAGGCGTCACCCGGAGGTAGGTCCTCTGCTGGGGGGGCACCGACGAGCCCTCCCCCCGGCAGAGGGCCCGTGGTCGCCGAGGGCACCGCTAGCGTCCCCTTTGCCCCTTGGCATTTCCCTGGTTTCCGGACGCCCCAACGGTGGTCGAGGCTGGTGCAAGGCAGGGCCCTCATCTGGCGATATGAACCAAGCCTCCCGCCTGTAAAGATCTTGGGCCGTGACACTCTCACGTAATAATGAGTGGGGCAGTAAATGCCCCAGAGTCTCCGGAGAGCCGCCCTCAGGCCTCAGGGGTTCCCGCCCACGTCCTAGTGGAAGCACCATGCTCAGCACTGGCCGTCGACACTGTCCCCCAATGACTATGTTCATGGCCTGTAAAATCACTAGGCTCCGCGCTGGTGCCGGACGCGGCCATTTGCTCTCAACCCTTTTCTATAGCTCGATTTGCCGCCTTTTGGATTTGAAATCACAGTCGTATTTTCATTGGCAAAGCATTCGGGGCATCTTTTCTCGTCCATTTTGATTTCTTGTGTTTACTGGCTCCGTGCCTTGCGTCTACTGCCCCTCCCTTACGAGCACCTCACAAGTGGAGGCTGGGCATGGTATGCACGTGCATCTCACCGTGATCTAACGCTCGTCTCTCACGAGGCCCTCTCGGGCCGACCAGCGGGGTCCTTAGAAGCCCGAAACCTCGTGAGCCCACGGAGGACTTCCCTCGGGATAACTACACATCGACAACTACAAGGCCAGTCTGAGGTCCACCTAAACTGTGGTTCAGGACATGGAGTGCGGGCTCAATCGTACATGTCACTCCCAGCATCTTCCGAATCGCTCCCGGACGTGCTACTGGCATCGTCGCCAGTGTCGTTTTCACCATCATCGACCACGTCGCCTTCATCCGCCACGAGCACCACTTCGTCGTCGTCAAAAGCAAAAGCTCTGACCAGAGCATCCACATTATCATCCACTCAGTGCGCCAGGTTGTCCTGGATAGCTTCGGGCAATGGGGCGATGGCGGCGTCGAAGTCGAAGTTGGGGTCGGCATTCTAAAGATGGCTGAAGACATGGGAGAACACGCGTCCAAGGAGGCCTCAGCTCTTTTCGTCCATAAGCTCGCGAGCCCTCTTGGCCCGGTCCTCCAGGCGTGTCACGACGTCGGTGAAGAAGCGAAGATGGCCGACATAGTCCTCCGCATGGGGTGAGGGGCGTGTTCGTTGCAGATGGCACACAGTGCCTGGTTGGACCTCACCCTGAGGGCCCGCTGCATGGGACCATGCCCGTGCAGTAACGTATGCCGGCGGAGCGCTTCCTCCCTGATTTGCTGCACGATGGACTCAGCATCAGCAACCTGCCGCTGGAGCAGGAGCAGTTCGGCGCGGGCGGAGGCTAGCTCGACCTGGATGGAGACCAGGGCCGCCGCAGCGGCCTTCTCACGTTGTTCTACTTCATCCAACCTTGACCTAAGGGTGGTGGTTCTACCCTCAGCTTCGGCTTCTACAAGCTTCAGCTTCAGGTCGTATCTGCTGGCAAGATCTACCCGAGCCTCTACCACCCTATGACCGATCTCCTCTTGGATCCTAACTTCGCGCGCACTGGCGGCATCCTCCGCTTGGGCAACCTGGCGCTCCCTCGTCTCCACCCGTACAAGCTCGAGGCTGCGCTCTGTGGCCTCCAGCATCAACGCCTCCTCGCGCCTCAAGATCTCTTCTCCTTTGAAGGGCGCCACCTTCATCGACGCTAAGGGAGCCCTGCGCACCTCGACTTGTTGCTCCAAGGAGGCGTTTAGAGCCCGGAGCTCCCCTTCGCGTTTCTTTGCGGTCGCATGGCGGTGGTCAGCCTCCCTGGCCTCCTCCAACGCTCGGGTGCAGGCCTCGCGCGAGGTGGCAAGGGAAGCCTCAGCCTTCACGTTGGCGCGCTCGCGCAGGAGATGCCCGAAGTCGATGGCTGCCTTCAGTTGATGCCATTCGTCCGCCAGCCGAAGGCCTTCGGTTTCGAGGCAGGCATTAGCATCCACAAGCTCTTCCCTGAGCCGGGTTAGTGCGCCCATCGCCTCACGGAAGAGCTCGTGGCAGACTGCTCCGCGCTCGTGTGCATGATCGAACGTGTGACCGGGTCCGTCATCCGCGCGAGGATGTGTTGGAGAAGCCCGAATCGGCTCGCCCGCTCCCGACAGGGGGCTGGGGGTCGGCACCTTTCCGGTCGCCCTTCGTACCTTGGCGGACGCCCATTAGGGTGGGGCCTTGTTGCTCGGAGGTCAGGCCAGAGCTAAAGCCGCGCAGCCGCGGGCGAGGACCATTGATGGCGCCCTCGGCATACTCCCCGCACCCTAGGACAAATTGCGAAGGAGGGACGACAAGAGCGTGGGGTCAGGACGCGAGGCAGGCTCGTCCGCCTTCCCAGCAGGCCTTGCGCTGCGCATGGCGGGTCGACTGGAGGAACTCAGGGTCAGCGGAGAGGCCGAAGCAGGAGAAGGTTGCTTCTCGGGAGACTCCATCGCCCTGGTGGAAGGGGTCCTAAAGAACTATGGTCAGGAGGAGAAGCGGCACTCGAGAAATTATGAAGATAAAATACTCACTCGTCAATAGCAATGTACTTCCTCTGCTTCATTGGCCGGAAGGCCTCACCACTACAGCTTGGGGACCCCTTCCTCTTGCGGAGCGCCGCGAAGTTCGGTCGGAGCCGGCCGAAGCCTTGGGCGCGGATGGTGTGACTCCTGAGGAAGTGACCTCAGGGGTGCTGGACCGCGCGGAGACCTCGGTACTCTCCTCGTGGTGGTTCACCGGGGCCTCGGGGCCTCCGGCCTCAGGAGCATTGGTCTGTGTCGTTCCCCAGGCTGCTTCCTCAGGACGACTATCTAGGGTCCTGGGGTACCGGTTCCTCAGCAGCAGCACCGCCATCGCTCGACAGCGACCGCCCCCCTGCGCCTGCTCCTGCGGTGGGCATCGCGCTCATGGCATGCAGGGGTGCCACGAAGACAGGGCTCTCACGAGGCCCTTCAAGGCCAACTGGGCGTGGTCCCCATTCGTCTAACAGGGGCATCTGCTTCAGAAACTACACCTTGTTCGAGCAGCAATACAGAAGGCAGCCCTCCTCCGGCAGGTTGGCTGGCATCGTGTCGTCCGTCAGGAGCTCGAGCACCGTGTGCCACGCCTCAGGAGGAAGAGACGGAGCCTGAAGCCTCATGCGGTCCCCGTACCCAAAGAAGGTCCACATTTTCCGAGAGTGGCGTTGAAGCGGAGCGATGCGACACCGGATGAACTCCTTCACCACCATGGGCGCCGTCACTCCGAGGTCCTTCAACCTGGCAAGTTGGAGCCAGACATGGGCGAGCCGTCGATCGGTGAGCTTCGCATGCCCCCAACCGGAGCTCGGAGCAGCTGGAATCCGAGGGAGCGGCAGCAGGGGGCTGCGCACACCAACGTCCACAAACACCCACCTCTTCCTGAAGCCTCCGACGACCGGCGAGAGCTCGAAGTCGATCCGCGAGACGGCCATCACCGCGACGACCTGAAGGGATACACAACCCTGAGCACTTGAGAGGATCTGTCAGGTGCAACGAGAAGAAGTGGTGAAGCAGGGCCACGGAAGGGGCAATGCCCACCATGGCTTCACAGACAAAGGCAAAGATAGCAAGGAGGATGATGGATTGGGGATCGAGATGCAGCACGTTGATCTGGTAATGCGAGAGCACCGCATTGAAGAAATTGGAGAAGGGGGGAATCAAGCCTGCCCAGAGGGTGTGAAGATGGATGGGGACCTCGGTGGCCGTCCTATCAACTTCGGCACGAGAAGCAGACCAGGTCACCTCGCCCCCCCCCCCTCATTGAAATCGGCAGCAAGCGCCGGGCACACCTTGCCCATCGCCTCTTGGTTGTGCACCACCGACTGTTTGATGGCGGGCTCGAAGACCGACATCACGGGAACCGAGGTACGGGACACCTTCTTTCCCTTCTTCTTCCAGCTTGGTGCCATGGCGGTGGGGGAGTTGGTGTTAGATTGGACCGAAGGAAGAGATCCGCTGCCTTCCGGAAGATGAGGGAGCGGCGGAGAGTGCTACCTGTAAAGCAGGTGGAACTACGAAGACGACAGTAGTTTCCTAGCCAGGGGGAAGTCGAGACTACATGGGGAAGTGGAGGCACCCACGTCCCGTCAGTCGCCACGCGTCGATTGAGGCCGCATGTTGTTGGGGCCTGCGGCGCTTTGCACTTGACCCATGGGTTAAATCTTTGGATGAACATACACTTTTTTATGCGGAACTGAATTTTGTTTCTGATGTCTACTACACAACCTTCTTCTTGTTGACGTTGTTGGGACTCCAAGTGCAGAGGTTTGTTGGACAGTAGCAAATTTCCCTCAAGTGGATGACCTAAGGTTTATCAATCCATAGGAGGCATAGGATGAAGATGGTCTCTCTCAAGCAACCCTGCAACCAAATAACAAAGAGTATCTTGTGTCCCCAACGAACCCAATACAATGGTATATTGTATGGGTGCACTAGTTCGGCGAAGAGATGGTGATACAAGGGCAATATGGATGGTAGATAAAGGTATTTCTAATCTGAAATTATAAAAACAACAAGGTAACTAATGATAAAAGTGAGCGTAAACAGTATTGCAATGCTAGTAAACAAGGCCTAGGGTTCATACTTTCACTAGTGCAAGTCCTCTCAACAATAATAACATAATTGGATCATATAACTATCCCTCAACATGCAACAAAGAGTCACTCCAAATTCACTAATAGCGGAGAACGAACGAAGATATTATGGTAGGGTACGAAACCACCTCAAAGTTATTCTTTCCAATAAATCCGTTGGGCTATTCCTGTAAGTGTCACAAACAGCCCTAGAGTTCGTACTAGAATAACACCTTACATATCAATCAAAACCCTAATGTCACCTAGATACTCCAATGTCACCTCAAGTATCCGTGGGTATGATTATACGATATGCATCACACAATCTAAGATTCATCTATTCAACCAACACATAGAACCTCAAAGAGTGCCCCAAAGTTATACCAGAGAATCACGAAGAAAACGTGTGCCAACCCCTATGCATAGGTTCATGGGCGGAACCCGCAAGTTGATCACCAAAACATACATCAAGTGAATCATGTGGTATCCCATTGTCACCACAGATACGCACGGCAAGACATACATCAAGTGTTCTCAAATCTTTAAAGACTCAATCTGATAAGATTAATTCAAAGGGGAAACTCAATTCATTACAAGAGATAAGAGGGGGAGGAGAAACATAAGATCCAACTATAATAGCAAAGCTCGCGATACATCAAGATTGTATCACCTCAAGAACACAAGAGAGAGAGATCAAACACATAGCTACTGGTACATACCCTCAGCACCGAGGGAGAACTACTCCCTCCTCATCATGGAGAGCACCGGGATGATGAAGATGGACACCGGAGAGCGATTGCCCCCTCCGGCAGGGTGCCGGAACGGGTCTAGATTGGCTTTCGGTGGCTACGGAGGCTTCTGGCGGCGGAACTCCCGATCTATTGTGCTCCCTGAAGTTTTTAGGGTATATGGAGATATATAGGCGGAAGAAGTACGTCAGGGGGGCCACGAGGGGCTCACGAGGGTGGAGGGCGCGCCCCCCTGCCGCGTGACCTCCTCGCAGATCCCCCGACGTGCACTCCAAGTCTTCTGGGCTTCTTTCCTTCCAAAAATGAGTTCCGTGAAGTTTCAGGTCAATTGGACTCCGTTTGGTTTTCCTTTTCTTTGAAACCCTAAAACAGGGTAAAAACAGAAAGTGGCACTGGGCTCTGGGTTAATAGGTTAGTCCCAAAAATGATATAAAAGTGTATAATAAAGCCCATAAACATTCAAAACAGTAGATAATATAGCATGGAGCAATCAAAAATTATAGATACGTTGGAGACGTATCAGCATCCCCAAGCTTAATTCCTGCTCGTCCTCGAGGAGGTAAATGATAAAAACAGAATTTTTGATGCAGAGTGCTACTTGGCATAATTTCAATGTAATTCTTCTTAATTGTGGTATGAAGATTCAGATCCAAAATATTCAAGACAAAAGTTCATATTGACATTAAAATGATAATACTTCAAGCATACTAACAAAGTAATCATGTCTTCTCAAAATAACATGGCCAAAGAAAGTTATCCCTACAAAATCATATAGTCTGGCTATGCTCCATCTTCACCACACAAAATATTTAAATCATGCACAACCCCAATGACAAGCCAAGCAATTATTTCATACTTTTAATGTTCTCAAACCTTTTGAATCTTCACGCAATACATGAGCGTGAGCCATGGACATAGCACTATAGGTGGAATAGAATGGTGGTAGTGGAGAAGACAAAAAGGGAGAAGATAGTCTCACATCAACTAGGAGTATCAATGGGCTATGGTGATGCCCATCAATAGATATCAATGTGAGTGAGTAGGGATTGCCATGCAATGGATGCACTAGAGCTATAAGTGTATGAAAGCTCAACAAAAGAAACTTGTGTGTGTGCATCCAACTTGCTTGCTCACGAAGACCTAGGGCATTTTGAGGAAGCCCATCATTGGAATATACAAGACAAGTTCTATAATGAAAGATTCCCACTATATATGAAAGTGGCAAAACATGAGACTCTCTATCATGAATATTTTGAAGCACAAGTGTGAAAAAAAAGGATAGTAGCATTGCCCCTTTTTATTTATTTTCCCTTTTTTGGGCCTTCTTTTTTTTCTTTGGCCTTTTTTTGGGACAATGCTCTATTGAATGATGATCATCACACTTCTATTTATTTACAGCTCAATGATTACAACTCGATACTAGAACAAAGTATGACTCTATATGGATGCCTTTGACGGTGTACCGGGATATGCAATGAATCAAGAGTGACAAGTATGAAAGAATTATGAACGGTGGCTTTGCCACAAATACTATGTCAACTAGATGATAATGCTAGCAATATGACAATGATGAATGTGTCATAATAAACTGGATGGTGGAAAGTTGCATGGCAATATATCTCGGAATGGCTATGGAAATGCCATAATAGGTAGGTATGGTGGTTGTTTTGAGGAAGGTATATGGTGGGTGTATGATACCGGCGAAAGGTGCACGGTACTAGAGAGGCTAGCAAAGGTGGAAGGGTGAGAGTGCGTATAATCCATGGACTCAACATTAGTCATAAAGAACTCATATACTTATTGCAAAAATCTACAAGTTATCAAAGCAAAGTATTACGCGCATGCTCCTAGGGAGATATATTGGTAGGAAAAGACCATCGCTCGTCCCCGACCGCCACTCATAAGGAAGACAATCAATAAATAAATCATGCTCCGACTTCATCACATAACGGTTCACCATACGTGCATGCTACGGGAATCACAAACTTCAACACAAGTATTTCTCAAATTCATAACAACTCAACTAGCATGACTCTAATATCACCATCTCCATATCTCAAAACAATTATCAAGTATCAAACTTCTCATAGTATTCAAGACACTCATAAGAGAATTTTATTATTCTTGAATACCTAGCATATTAGGATTTTAAGCAAATTACCATGCTATTTAAGACTCTCAAAATAAATGAAGCATGAGAGTTGATCTATTTCTTCAAAATAAAACTACCACCATGCCCTAAAAGATATAAGTGAAGCACTAGAGCAAATGACAAACTGCTCCGAAAGATTTAAGTGAAGATCAATGAGTAGTCGAATAATAATGCAACTATGTGAAGACTCTCTAACATTTAAGAATTTCAGACCTTGGTATTTTATTCAAACAGCAAGCAAAACTAAATAAAATAAAATGATGCTCCAAGCAAAACACATATCATGTGGCGAATAAAAATATAGCTCCAAGTAAAGTTACCGATGAACAAAGATGAAAGAGGGGATGCCTTCCGGGGCATCCCCAAGCTTAGTGTCAGGGAAACTGATCCACGAACACCTATGGGGCCGGCGGACCGGGCCCCTTTCGGTTCGGCGGGGGGCGGAGATCGCACGAAGAGCAGATCGAGGCGAAGCACACAAGCAGTTTACCCAGCTTCGGAGCTCTCTAGAGAGATAACACTCCTACTGCTGCTTGTCTGGTTGTATTATCTTGTGTTCTTGCTCTAGAGAGAGAGCGTAGTGTTTTTCTGGGTCCCGAACTAGTCGAACCGAACCTCCTCTACGTTGCGCATGGGCCTCCTTTTATACGCTAAAGGGGTCACAGACAGGTGGCAACGCAGAGAAGGGCACAAATGTAAAAAGTGAGGTGGTTGGTACAGTTACTTGTACAGTGCACCCTACCTAACCCTGACGGCAGGGGACAAGGGCATTAAATGCCCGTCTGAGTCGCCCAAAGAGTGCAGAAAAGGACCATTAGGGGCGCCACCGTTCGCCACGATGGTGATCTTGTTAGCTTCGCATGCCACTGCGCACCGCTGGCTGCACAGCCTCCCGCCACGCGCGCCTGGAGAGGCCCCCAGAGCGACACGTTGGCGGATGTGCTGGAGCGTGGGCACAGAGTGGCCGCCTGCCGCGGCAAGCGCCTTGCCGCTGCTGCTATCTTGTCGGGTCTGGAAGCTTGTCGCTCACCGGGCTTCAAAGTGCCTTGGTTGGCCTTCCCGGCAAGCTCCTCTTGTCGGGGCCTTGTTTCCTTGCCGGAGCGCGTGGCGCGTCGCGGCAAGTTCCTTGAAGTGCCTTGGTTGGCCTTCCCGGCAAGCTCCTCTTGCCGGGGCCTTGTCTCCTGAGCTTAAATACTTTGTTCTTGATTGGCTCCAAGGGAACCACGGTTGATCTTGGTGTTAGCCCGGCAAGCCTTGCCGCGGGGTGCTGCAACTGCCCGTGCACAAGTTCGGGGTACTAGGGTACCCCTATTCTAGTACACCGACAGGAGCCCCCGGGCCTGGGCCAGACATGGTGCCGAGCGCTGTTGGGCCAGGCCCAAGACAGGGCACGGGCACACGCGGACTGGGCCACGCCGAATCTCGCTCTGTATCCACCGCGCTCTCCCCTAACGGCACGCGTTGAATGCGGCATCGTGGGAGAGATCGTGGGTGGTTCTTTATTCGGAAGGGCGAAACGTCCGCCCTGTCCCTCTTTATAAGCAGAGGAAACAGGGGCAATTCGTTCCCCCTCGCTGGTTGCTACTACTCCATCTTCACAAACCTCCGCCGCTCCCCCCCTTCTTCCCGAAGCCGAGAGAGAAGCGCTCCGCCCCCCATTGCCACCAGCACCACCAACACCGTCGACCTCCCCCACCACCTCCGCCATGGCTCCGAAAGCCGACAAGGGAAAGGGCATGAAGTCGGCCGAGGCGCAGCGGCTCGCGGCACTGCGGAAGGAGCGGGCGATCTTCTCCCCCCAGCTCGGCGTGAAGGAGATGAGGGAGTACTTCTACCTCTTTTGGGCGACGGAGACGCGTGCGCATCCGCGCACGAGGGTACTCCCGGCTGCTGCTTCGGAGCTGGCTCCAAACGGGTACCCATTCTTCGTGCTATTCTTCTATTGCGGGCTCTGCCCGCCCTTCTCAGAGTTCTTCTGCGATATCATGAACACCTACGGCTTCCGCCTCCTTGACTTCACCCCCAACGCCGTTCTGACCATGGCAGTTTTCGCACATTTGTGCGAAAACTTTGTCGGAGTCCACCCCAATGTTGCCCTTTTCCGCCACTTCTTCATACCTCGGGTAGAGAGAGGAGAGCCGCTTGCCGGAGGGATCACCTGGATCTCGAGAGTCGGCAAGAAGGAGGCGTACTTGGAGGGTGAGCTCCGCAGCAAGTGGGATGAGTGGAGAGTGGAGTGGTGCTGGATCGTCGAGGAGAATCCGCAGCCCTTCACCGCCGTGCGCCAAGCTCCGATAGTGCGCGGCAATGACTGGAGCAACGTGGCCCCGGAAGACGAGAGGCTGAAGATCGCCATTACTAGGATCCTTCGCCTTAGGCTTGCCGGGCTCACTGTAGGCGCTGTAGGCGCAGATTTCCTCCGCCGCCGCATCGCCTCCCTGCAGGAGAGGGGGAGGCCCACCTGGGAATTCAAGAACTCGGCGGACATCATGAGGCTGCGGCCGGGCCTCAACTACAACTTCACCGTTGTGGAGCTGGATGCAATGCTTCTGGAGTTGTTCAAACGCGACCCCTAGCACCCATTCATGCTGCCGAGGGGCGTCGTCCCTTTATGCAACAATTCTTCGCTTGACCGGATCCGCGCCATGATGCCGTTGTGCGATTCACACGGAATCGTTCCAACTTGGCAAGAGCCTGCGGATGACGTCGTGCAAGCGTTCTTCGACAACTTGGAAGAAGTGCCGGTCCACGCTGACGAGCAGAAGAGCCTCACCCGTGACACCACCGACGAGGAGCTGTAGCGCATCGCCACTAGGGCGGAAGAGGTTGCGGCTGCAGCTGCCGCGGGCGCGTTCGGGTTCACTTTGGAGGAGGTGGAGGCTGCAGAGGCGGCGAACCTTGCCGAGCGCGCGGAGTTCATTGGCGAGGAAGAGCCTGCCGGCTCTAAAGCTGAGCCGAGCGAGGCCGGCGAGGAAGAGCCCGAGCCTTCAGAAAACTTGCCGCGGGCGGAGCCCCCGGCCCCGCCAAGAAGGCGCCTTCACAGGGCCGGGGACGCAGCGGGGCGGCAGCCGGGTCAACAGCCGCCGAGCCGTGCGACGCGCTCTACCGCGGCAAGCAATGTTGCCGCGGGAGCGCCTCACGCAGCAGCGGCAACTGGAGCGGGATCTTCCCGAGCCACCGCCACCGCCCCCGCCAAGCGGGCAAGGGATCCTACTCCTCCGCCTCGCCGCACCGTAGGAGGGCTGGACTTCAATCTTTCCGCGCTCAGCTCCGACAAGGAGGAAGAAGAGTAAGTTTCTTCGGTGCTCTTGTAGTTCTTCAATCTTGCTGTTTATATCTTGTATCTGGCTTGCTTCAATCTGGACTCCTTTCTTTTCAGGACGCTGGCCCAGAGAGCGGCGAAGAGGGCCAAGGCCGCGGTGATTGTCATCGAGGATGACCCCACCGTGTCAGCAGGAGGTGGGTCCGAGACCACCTTGACGGACCTGGCAATCACTCCTCAAAGCAGCCCCCAGCGCAGCCCCCAGCGTAAGTTCATAGTTAGCTTTCTGCTGTCGGGTGCGCATGAGTGCTTTTTCCTTTGTTGATATCTTGCTTGTTGACTTGTGTAGGAGCAGAGCAGCCACATCAGGAGCGCCCGGAAGTTGGTCCCGAAGTGCCATCTGCTTCGACTACGCCGCCAAGGGAGGGGTTCCCGGTAAGGGAGCGCTCTCCGGCAAGGGAGAACTCTCCGGCAAGGGGCAACACTGTTGATCCTGCGGCGGCTGAGACCGCAACTGCAGATCTTGGCACAGGTAATTCACTTGTCCAAAAACTTTCCCTTGGGTTCTTCTTCTTCTGATTTTCTTTTCTTGGATTTTTGATTGATTTCCCTCCCTTCTTCGTTTTTCAGACCCATCTGCTGCTGAGCCAATGGAGACAGAGGGCGCCGGCGAGGAAAGGGCTGCAGGAGCGCCAGGCGCTGCGCCGACCGCCAATCCCTCTGCTGCTGCTGCGGAGCCGGGCTCCGAGGAGCCCCAGCCCGGCGCCTACTTGAAGGCCGGCGATGATATCTTCATCAAGCTACCCTGGGCGTCGAGCTCCAGGGCGCCGGTCGAGGGGGAAACTTTTGACGGGGAGGTGCTCGCCTCCGCCGGACTGTCGTTGGTCGACGCGCCCGGCAGCAGCAGTGGCGAGCCTGAGGAAGAGCAGCTGCTGCGGAAGCTGCTGTCACTCTACCGCGCCCGGCAAGCCAGGCTGGCTTCCCGGGAAGCACTTGTCGCGAAGGCGGGAGTTGACATGGAGAAGCGCGCGGAGGAGCTCCAGGGCCACAATCAAGAAGCTCTCCGGTCCCTGGCACGGGAGCAGGAGCGACTCGACGAGGAGCGCACGACCTTCCTTCTCGAGAAGGCCGAAGTTAAGGAGGAACAAAGGCTGGCCGCCGAGAAGCAGTCCGCGCGAGAAGGTGAATTGGTGCAGCGGAAGGCCAACCTCGACAGCTATGAGGAGGAGCTCGCCGAGCGCGAGCAAGCACTTGGCGGGGCACTCAAGGAGGCAAAGGACGCTGCCGCAATCGCAGAGGCTGCCAAGAAAGAGCTGGAGGAGAAGGTGGCGCAGCTGGAGGCCAACATTGGGAAGAGCGGCGAGGAGCTTGCCGTGCTCAAGCATGAGCGTGAGAAGGATGCTGCCGCCCACGGTGAGCTGCAAGGTCTTGTCGCTGAGAGAGGCAAGGAGCTCAGCGCCGCCAAGGATTCCAATGCAGACCTGGAGCTGAAGCTGGCCACGCTGACGCAGACGCTGGAGGCCGCCAAGGTGCGGGAGAAGACCTTGTCGGAGAAGGTCAAGGCTGACAAGGCGCTGCTGGAGAGCATCGCAGTTACCCAGAACTTGTTCAGAGACACGGTGGAGCACCGGACCGAGGGTCTGGTGAATATTGCCGCAGTCATCAACGAGGAGCTGGCGCAGCTGGGGATGGAGGACTTTGGGTATCCCTCCGACGAGAATCTCCAACCCAGCGCCAAGCTCAGCCTGTTCTTCAAGGGCGTGGCGACTGCACTCCAGCGGCTCCGGGAAAGGATCCCAAAGCAGCTGGCCGACGAGTCGCGCAAAATCTGCGTCGGGGTTCTCCAGAAGGTGCTGATGAAGGTGGCCTTCCGCAATCCAAGCCTCAGCTTCACCAACGTCCTCAAGTCCTTGCCGCCAGACGCCGATCGGGACGCACTCAAGGCCCTTGTCGCACCCATTGTGGACAAGGTGAGCGAGATCAAGAGGGTCGAGGGCGGACGCGTAGACTAGGCCGCCCATTTCTTCTTTCCCCTTGTCGCTGCTAATCATGTTATGAAAACATTCTGTTAGAGCTGCGACAAGTTATCTTGTAATATAACTTTATTTCTGTTATCAATTGCTATGTTATTTCCTCTACTAGATTCCTTCCTTTATATGTTTTTACCCTACGCTTCTAGGGAACTTGTCGGCGCAGGCACCCGAGCCGCGAGCGCTGAGTGCAGAACTTCAGCAGCCTGCTGGCGGCGCTGCTTCCGACAAGAAACCTTGTCGCGACTAGATGCAGCACACTTAAGTTGTTGAGCGGACTCGAAACAAAGTAAGGGCGCAACTGGTCACAAGTTGGTTCCTCCGCGCACAGGTTTTCCATACAAAGCAGGGTCGTTCGAGGAAGATAAATCAAAAATTTAAAAACTGATTGCTCAAACTTTGGCAACTTAGCTTTTCTGTCGTTTGCTTCCCGGCAAGGCAAGACTTTGCTTGAACGACGCCTGGTCCATACCACAATCTTCTCCTTCCCCCCCGGCAAACATGTGTGCGAGGGAACCTTCTTTTCCTTTGTTGAAAAAAGAAGAAAGAAGAGAATATAATAATATGGAGCCCTTCGGCTCGTTATTGCTTACCGGATGTAGGTGCTGCACAAAGTGTCAGATAACACATGCAAGAAAGAAACTAATGCATGAAATGGACAAGTTGTGCGGAGCACATGGGGTTTTACTTATGCACGGGATCTGCGCCCGGCTTTGTACAAAGGATTACATGCAACAGCGGCAAGAC
The DNA here is from genome assembly GCF_002162155.2 of Triticum dicoccoides. Classification (NCBI taxonomy): domain Eukaryota; kingdom Viridiplantae; phylum Streptophyta; class Magnoliopsida; order Poales; family Poaceae; genus Triticum; species Triticum dicoccoides. The sequence continues at coordinate 373,216,491 of NC_041390.1, forward strand.
TTGTACAAAAGGTGGTTGCCGGAACGGGTTCCGGCAACCGCGCCCTACGGGAAAAACTTACGAAGATGTTCTATGTTCCAGGAGTTGCTCACCGGAATGCCATCTTCGGTCTCAAGGCGGACAGCGCCGGGCCTTGTGACTCGTTTCACCCGATAAGGGCCTTCCCACTTCGGCGTCAACTTGTTGGAATTCTTGGTGGACTGAACGCGCCGAAGAACAAGGTCGTCTTCCTCGAAGCTTCTGGCCTTAACTTTGTGGCTATGGTAGCAGCGCAAAGCTTGCTGGTATCGAGCAGCCTGAAGACGATCTTCCTCAAGGAGCAGCGTCTCGTCTTGTCGCAGCTGTTCTTGCTCAAGCTCATCATAAGCGAGCACTCAAGGCGATCCGTATACGAGTTCCGTGGGGAGAACTGCCTCTGCTCCATAGACTAGAGCGAAAGGTGTCTGGCCAGTGGCTCGATTTGGTGTCGTTCTGATTGACCAAAGAACCACCGGCAGCTCCTCGATCCAGTTTCTTCCGCACTTGTGCAGCCTGTCGAAAGTTCTGGTCTTGAGTCCGCGCAGCACTTCAGCATTTGCTCTCTCTGCTTGACCGTTGCTTCTCGGATGAGCAACAGAAGCGAATCAGACCTTGGCGCCAAGGTCTTGGACGTACTGCATGAAGGTGCGGCTCGTGAATTGCGTGCCGTTGTCGGTGATGATCCTGTTAGGGATCCCGAAACGGCAAACAACTGACCTGAAGAACTTGACTGCTGACTGTGCTGTCACCTTCCTCACTGGCTGCACTTCCGGCCACTTTGTGATCTTGTCGATTGCGACGTACAAGTACTCAAAGCCCCCGACAGCTCGGGGGAAAGGGACGAGGATATCAAGCCCCCAGACCGAAAATGGCCAGGATAAAGGGATCGTCTAGAGAGCTTGAGCTGGCTGGTGTATCTGTTTGGAGTGGAACTGGCACGCTTCACACTTGGTTACTTGTGCAGTTGCATCCTGGAGGGCTGTCGGCCAAAAGAAACCTTGCCGGAAAGCTTTGCCGGCAAGTGCTCTTGCGCCAATGTGGTGGCCACATATGCCTCCATGTATCTCTGCCAATAGCTTTTGTCCATCTTCCCGGCAAATACACTTCAATTTCATACCGTTGAGTCTTCTTCTGTATAGTATGCTATCGACAAACTGGTACATACTTGACTGCCGGGCTACTCTTTCCGCTTCTTCTTGTTCTTCGGGAAGTTCTCCTGTCTGAAGGAAATGGACAATATGATGTGCCCATGCTGGAGCTTGTGGCTCGACAACAAGGACTAAAGGCACATCTGCTGCTGCGGGAACATCCGCTTCTACGGCAAGGAATTGCGGCCCTACCGGAGCTTGATGTTCCCCGGCAAGTTTGCCAGAGCAAAACTTGTCGGGAGGGTCTGCTTCAATGGAACAAACCATAAGGCTTGCCAGAGTAGACTGCCCCTCAGCATCCTTGGTGTTGATCTTTGGGACTTTCTTGGCGGCGGCTTCGGGGAGCTCTGCCGGAAAGTAGTCACCAGAAACCAACTTCCTCTTCTTGCTTTGTCCAGTTGATGGTGTTACGGATGGTTGAGTCAACTTGAGCACAAAGATCCCTGGTTCCACAGGTAACTTTAGTGCGGCGCACTTTGACAGGCCATCAGCAATGTCATTCTGAGCTCTTGGGATATGCTCCATCTGTAGGCCATCAAAGTGTTCTTCTAGCTTCCTCACTTCATCAACATATGCTTCCATCAATGGACTCTGGTAGTTCTTGTTCACTTGGCGGACGACAAGCTGTGAGTCACCCCTGACAATGAGCTTCTTGATCCCAAGGTCTGCTGCGATTCTGAGACCGGCAAGCTATCCTTCATACTCTACAGTATTGTTGGTTGCTTGCTCCTTGGGAAAGTGCATCTGGACTACGTACTTGAGGTGCTCTCCGGTGGGTGCGACAAGCAGCACGCCCGCTCCGGCGCCTTGCAGCGAGAAAGCACCATGAAAGTACATCAGCCACTCTTTGCTTGCCTCTTTGACGGGGATGCTCGTCTCTGGAATTTCTTCGTCTGGGGTCGGCGTCCACTCTGCTATGAACTCTGCCAATGCCCTGCTTTGGATAGTTGAAGTGCTCTCAAACTTGAGGCCAAAGCTTGACAGTTCCAGCTCCCACTCGACAATCCTGCCTGTCGCTTCTGGATTCTGCAGTATCCTCTTCAGCGGAAAGCGAGTGACGACTGTGATCTCATGTGCTTGGAAGTAATGGCGCAGCTTTCTCGAGGCCATGAGGAGGCCGAAAAGCAACTTCTGCACACTAGAGTACCTTGATCTAGCCCCCTGTAGAAGGGAAGTGACAAAGTAAACTAGACGCTGCACCATTCTCTTCTGTATCTTATCATGCTCCTGCGCAGATCCATCTCTGTCGGGACCAGAGCTTGTCGGTGAAGCCTCCTGCTTGTCGCTGGATGCATCTGCCGTGGTTGCTGGCTCATCATCTACCTCCCTCTCCGCCACTAACGCAGCACTAACCACTTGATTGGTTGCCGCTATATACAGCAGCAACTTCTCTTGCGGCTTAGGTGCGACAAGTGTTGGAGTGGAGGACAGGTATCTCTTCAAGTCCTGCAGTGCACCCTCCGCCTCCGGAGTCCATTTCATTGGACCTGCCTTTTTCAAAATTTTGAAAAATGGCAGGGCGCGCTCAGCAGATCTAGAGATAAACCTGCTGAGAGCAGCCACGCAACCGGCAAGCCTTCGTACATCCTTGACGCGCTTTGGTGCTTCGATCTGCTCAATGGCCTTGATCTTGTCGGGATTGGCTTCAATTCCCCGTTGAGACACGAAGAACCCGAGAAGCTTGCCGGATGGGACTCCAAACACGCACTTCTCGGGGTTAAGCTTGAGGTTGATCCTGCGCAGATTTGCAAATGTCTCGTCTAAATCTTGAATCAGGGTCGCCCTGTTCTTGCTTTTGACCACTATGTCATCCATGTAGGCTTCCACATTTCTGTGCATCTGCGGCTCAAAAGCGTGGTGGACTACCCTTGCGAATGTTGAACCAGCATTCTTCAAACCGAAAGGCATTCGTATGAAGCAGTACGTGCCACACGGGGTGATAAATGCGGTTTTCTCTTCATCTTCTTCTGCCATGAAGATCTGATGGTATCCTGAGTATGCATCAAGAAATGAAAGCAAATCACATCCGGCTGTGGAGTCAACAATCTGGTCAATGCGCAACAAGGGAAATGGGTCTTTGGGACAAGCTTTATTAACATCAGTAAAGTCAATACAAAGTCTCCATTTCCCGTTAGCCTTGCGCACGACAACAGGATTGGCCAACCATGTGGGATGGACCACTCCTCTGACAAGACCTGCTGCTTCCAACTTCTTGATTTCTTCTGCGATGAATTCTTGGCGCTCCACTGCCTGCTTCCTGACTCTCTGCTTGACGGGTCGCGCATGAGGACAGACGGCAAGGTGGTGCTCAATTACTTTCCTGGGAACACCAGGGATATCAGACGGTTGCCACGCAAACACGTCGATATTCGCCCGCAGGAAAGCAACGAGCGCGCTTTCCTATTTGGGGTCAAGAGTGGCGCTGATGGTGAAGGTACCACCAGTGCCGTCCTCCTTGGCGGACACCTTCTTGGTCTCAGGTGGAGCTGCCATTGCCTTCTTACACTTGCCGGTGGAGCTCGATGGCGCATCCTCGACGGTAGCGCAGCACTCCGAAGAGGTGCGCTTGCCGGAGTGGGCATCAGAGCTCTTGCCGGACTTGGTCTTCTTCTTCCCCCGGGGAGCTTCAGCGGCAAGTGTCTTGCGTTCTGCTGCGGCTGCTGCTTCCCGGTAGATCTTGTCAGCACAAATAAGAGCATCCTTCTTGTCGCCAGGGACAGAGATGACACTTATTGGGCCTGGCATTTTCAGTACGTTGTACGCATAGTGAGAGGCTGCCATGAACTTGGCGAGTGCCGGACGGCCAAGGATTCCATTGTAAGGTAATGGAAAGTCAGCAACGTCAAACGTGACCCTCTCAGTCCTGAAGTTCAGCTCACTACCAAATGTTACCGTCAACGTGATCTTTCCCTTCGGCTTGCTCCTTCCCGGGTTGATTCCTTGAAATGTACCGGTCTCTTCGAGCTCGCTGTCAGGGATCTGGAGTTTCTGGAGCACCGCGGAGGAGATCAGGTTCAAGCCGGCCCTGCCGTCAACTAACATCTTAGTGACTTTGAGGTTGCGGATTGTTGGTGAAACCAACATCGGCAAGCACCCGACCGCAGTTATGCGATCAGGGTGGTCCTCAATATCAAAGATGATAGGCGTGCTGGACCATTTCAGAGGCTTGCGAGACTCGACGGGTGGTTCTGCTGCATTAACTTCCCGCACCCATTGCTTGAGCTGACGGTGCGAGGTGTGCAGAGAAGCACCACCGTCAACGCACAGGACCTCTGTGGCTTTCTGGAACTCCTGCTCATCAGTCTCCTCATCATCCATGTCTTCATTGTCATCGTCATCTTCATCCTTGTCGTGGCCGCGAGGAGGTCTGTCTCCTTGCCGCTGCTTGGCCTTGCCGCAGCGTCCTCCTCGGCCGGGACGTTTCTTGCCGGATCCCCCAGCACCTTCCTGGGCCTTCTCCTTGTCGCGCCGCTCGTATTTAGCTTTCTGTTGCTCAACAAGCTGCTCGACTCTCTTACAGTTCTGGAGATCATGGCCCTTTGTGCGGTGCATCTTGCAATACTGCTTGTTGGTGCAGTCCTGCTTGTCGGCGACCGCCACCTCCGCGGCAACCTCCTTGCCGGAGTCACCAGCTTTGGCTTCCTTGGCGCCACCACCGTTGCCGGACTGCTCAACAACTAGCACCTCTTTGCCTTTCCTCCTTCTGTTGTTCCGCCGCCGGTTTTTCCTTGTCGGGGCAGCATCTTCACTGTCCGATCCCCCCGCTCCTACATTCTCTCCGGGGAGTCTTCTCCCTTCCTCAGCACGTGCACATTTGTCGGCTAGTGCATATAACTCACTGACGTCCCTGATCTTGCACATTGCCATTTCCTCCCGCATCCTACGGTTTCGCATGTTCTGATGGAACGCGCTGATCACCGCGGCAGGGTGGACGTCTGGGATGTTGTGCTGCACAGTGCTGAATCTCTGAATGTACTTGCGCAGGGGCTCTCCTTCCTTCTGGGCGAGCAGATGAAGATCACTCTCCTGGCCATGAGGCTTGTGTCCACCTGTGAAGGCGCCGACAAACTGATGGCACAGATCAGCCCAAGAGGATATGGAGTTGTCCGGCAAGTACATGAGCCAGGACCTGACGTTGGGCTTGAGTACCAGCGGGAAGTAGTTGGCAAGGATCTTGTCATCCCGTCCCCCGGCAGCCTGCACCGCGATGGTGTAGATGCTGAGGAACTCTGACGGATGCGTCTTGCCGTCGTACTTCTCCGGTACGTCTGGCTTGAAGTTCTTCGTGCTGGGCCACTGGACTTGCCGCAGCTCACGAGTGAACGCAGGGCAACTTACCGCGTACGGCAGATCACCTGGTTCCCCTGGCGCATGCATGTCAACAGAGGGCCCAGCGCGCTTGTCGGATTGACGTCGCGCTTCTCTTCGGCGCTCGATGCGAGTTCGAGCGTCTTCTTGTTGCCGATCATGAAGAACTCGACGCTGATCGCGACGAGCTCGTGGATCCGATGATGCGGTGGAGTCGCTGTTGAGGTGGATCCGGCGAGTCGGCGATCTTGGCCTTCGGGGCGGTGATTGCATGGTAGTTGCACCTCCACCCGTTCCGTCGCCACCGGCTCGCGCCTGGCAACCCTGCCGCGGCGGCGACGCGCTCGGCCGCCGTGGAGTATCGCCGTTGGCGTAGCCGATGAGACTCTGAATGGTGGCCCTCCATTCGTCGATCTTGTCCGACGTCGGAGGGTAATCTAGGAGAAATTGAGCCCGCGCCAAAGCTTCTGCTGGAGTGGTGGGTGGCAGTGGCGGATGGCGCGAGGAGCAGGACGTGCTCGGACTTCTAACTATGTTAGAAGGAGCAGTATCCCGTCCAGGCGACCGTGCCCTGCTCGTGCCAGCACGCTGGCGTGCATGCTGGTCTTGAGCGCCCCGAGATCCACCAGCTTGGTCTTGGCTTATCATGCGTATGGCACTACAAGTGCCATGACGCTGTTGGTCTTGCGCCTCCTAAGAGTGGCGTGGAACATGTACAGTCGCCGAGGTTTGTGCAGCCTTGTTCCTGGACCTGGCAGCATCATGAGCTTCCTCGTCGACGTCCATTCTTCCACCGACGTCCATTCCACCACCCGTTTGCTCCAACGGTGGCGTAAGTGACGTGGACGGAGCGGCCGCCGCTGAAGTCTTCTTCTTCGGTGGCATGTTGATGAAGGGAATGAAGATCTAGCTCGTGTGAACGCCGGATCAGGTTCACGCAATCTCGACACCCCCTACCTGGCGCGCCAAAGATGTCGGGGAAACTGATCCATGAACACCTATGGGGCCGGCGGACCGGGCCCCTTTCGGTTCGGCGGGGGGCGGAGATCGCACGAAGAGCAGATCGAGGCGAAGCACACGAGCAGTTTACCCAGCTTCGGAGCTCTCCGGAGAGATAACACTCCTACTGCTGCTTGTCTGGTTGTATTATCTTGTGTTCTTGCTCTAGAGAGAGAGCGTAGTGTTTTTCTGGGTCCCGAACTAGTCGAACCGAACCTCCTCTACGTTGCGCATGGGCCTCCTTTTATACGCTAAAGGGGTCACCGACAGGTGGCAACGCAGAGAAGGGCACAAATGTAAAAAGTAAGGTGGTTGGTATAGTTACTTGTACAGTGCACCCTACCTAAACCTGATGGCAGGGGACAAGGGCATTAAATGCCCGTCTAAGTCGCCCAAACAGTGCAGAAAAGGACCGTTAGGGGCGCCACCATTCGCCACGATGGCGATCTTGTTAGCTTCGCATGCCACTGCGCACCGCTGGCTGCACAGCCTCCCGCCACGCGCGCCTGGAGAGGCCCCCAGAGCGACACGTTGGCGGATGTGCTGGAGCGTGGGCACAGAGTGGCCGCCTGCCGCGGCAAGCGCCTTGCCGCTGCTGCTATCTTGTCAGATCCGGAAGCTTGTCTCTCACCGGGCTTCGAATTGCCTTGGTTGGCCTTCCCGGCAAGCTCCTCTTGCCGGGGCCTTGTTGCCTTGCCGGAGCGCGTGGCGCGTCGCGGCAAGTTCCTTGAAGTGCCTTGGTTGGCCTTCCCGGCAAGCTCCTCTTGCCGGGGCCTTGTCTCCTGAGCTTAAATACTTTGTTCTTGAATGGCTCCAAGGGAACCACGGAGGATCTTGGTGTTAGCCCGGCAAGCCTTGCCGCGGGGTGCTGCAACTGCCCGTGCACAAGTTCGGGGTACTAGGGTACCCCTATTCTAGTACACCGACACTTAGGCTCTTGGATATCCTTGAATGTTACCTTGGGGTGCCTTGGGCATCCCCAAGCTTAGGCTCTTTCCACTCCTTATTCCATAGTCCATCGAATCCTTACCCAAAACTTGAAAACTTCACAACACAAAACTTAACAGAAAACTCGTAAGGTCCGTCAGTATAAGAAAGTAAATCACCACTTCGAGGTACTGTAGTTAACTCATTATTTATTTATATTGGTGTTAAACCTACTGTATTCCAACTTCTCTATGGTTTATAAACTATTTTACTAGCCATAGATTCATCAAAATAAGTAAACAACACATGAAAAACAGAATCTGTCAAAAACAGAACAGTCTGTAGTAATCTGGATCAAACGTATACTTATGGAACTCATAAAATTCTCAAATAAATTGATGGACATGAGGAATTTATCTATTAATTATATTCAAAAATAATTAACTAAATAGCACTCTCCAAATAAAAATGGCCGCAATTTTCATGAGCGCGAAAGTTTCTGTTTTTTACAGCATGATCAACAAGACATTCCCCAAGTCTTCCCAAAGGTTCTACTTGGCACAAACACTAATTAAAAGCATAAAACAACATCTAAAAAGAGGCTATATGAATTATTTATTACTAAACAGGAGTAAAAAGCAAGGAATAAAAATAAAATTGGGGTGCCTCCCAACAAGCGCTATCGTTTAATGCCCCTAGCTAGGCATGATGATTTCAACGATGCTCACATAAAAGATAAAGATTGAAAAATAAAGAGAGCATCATGAAGAATATGACTAGCATATTTAACTCTAACATAATTCTTATGCATAGGGATATTGTGAGCAAACAACTTGTGGGAACAATAATCAACTAGCATAGGAGAGCAAAACAAGCATAATTTCAAGATTTTAAGCACATAGAGAGGAAACTTGATATTATTTCAATTCCTACAAGCATATGTTCCTCCCACATAATAATTTTCAGTAGCATCATGAATGAATTAAACAATATAACCAGCACCTAAATCATTCTTTTCATGATCTACAAGCATACAAAATTTACTACTCTCCACATAAGCAAAATTCTTCTCTTTCGGGGTAGTGGGAGTATCATAAGAGACTTGAATATTATAAATTGTTTCCACATTAAAAGAGTAATGTTCAGAGAAGGGGTAATCATAATCATGACAAGTTTTATAAATATAATCCTCACTACTTTTTATAGCATGTGTATCATCACAATAATTATCATAAGTAGGAGGCATGTTATTATCATAATAAATTTGCTCATCAAAACTTGGGGGACAAAAAATATCATCTTCATCAAACATAGCTTCCCCAAGCTTGTGGCTTTGCATATCATTAGCATCATGGATATTCAAGGAATTCATACTAACAACATTGCAATCATGCTCATCATTCAAATATTTAGTGACAAACATTTTATAGATTTCTTCTTCTAGCACTTGAGCACAATTATCCTTTCCATCATACTCACGAAAGATATTAAAAAGGTGAAGCATATGAGACAAACTCAATTCCATTTTTTTATAGTTTTCTTTTATAAACTAAACTAGTGATAAAACAAGAAACTAAAAGACTCGATTGCAAGTTCTAAAGATATATCTTCAAGCGCTAACCTCCCCGGCAATGGCGCCAGAAAAGAGCTTGATGTCTACTACACAACCTTCTTCTTGTAGAGGTTGTTGGGCCTCCAAGTGCAGAGGTTTGTAGGACAGTAGAAAATTTCCCTCAAGTGGATTACCTAAGGTTTATCAATCCGTAGGAGGCGTACGATGAAGATGGTCTTTCTCAAGTAACCCTGCAACCAAATAACAAAGAGTCTCTTGTGTCCCCAACACACCTAATACAATGGTAAATTGTATAGGTGCACTAGTTCGGCGAAGAGATGGTGATACAAGTGCAATATGGATGGTAGATAAAGGTATTTGTAATCTGAAATTATAAAAACAGCAAGGTAACTAATGATAAAAGTTAGCGTAAACGGTATTGCAATGCTAGTAAACAAGGCCTGGTTCATACTTTCACTAGTGCAAGTCTTCTCAACAATAATAACATAATTGGATCATATAACTCCCTCAACATGCAACAAAGAGTTACTCCAAAGTCACTAATAGCGGAGAACGAACGAAGAGATTATTGTAGGGTATGAAACCACCTCAAAGTTATTCTTTCCAATAAATCCGTTGGGCTATTCCTATAAGTGTCACAAACTGCCCTAGAGTTCGTACTAGAATAACACCTTAAGACACAAGTCAATCAAACCCTAATGTCACCTAGATACTCCAATGTCACCTCAAGTATCCATGGGTATGATTATACGATATGCATCACACAATCTCAGATTCATCTATTCAACCAACACATAGATCCTTAAAGAGTGCCCCAAAGTTCTATCGGAGAATCACGACGAAAACGTGTGCCAACCCTATGCATAGGTTCATGGGCAGAACCCGCAATTTGATCACCGAAACATACATCAAGTGAATCATGTGGTATCCCATTGTCACCACAGATACGCATGGCAAGACATACATCAAGTGTTCTCAAATCTTTAAAGACTCAATCCGATAAGATTACTTCACAGGGGAAACTCAATTCATTACAAGAGAGAAGAGGGGGAGGAGAAACATAAGATCCAACTATAATAGCAAAGCTCGCGATACATCAACATCGTATCACCTCAAGAACACGAGAGAGAGAGAGAGATCAAACACATAGCTACTGGTACATACCCTCAGCCCCGAGGGAGAACTACTCCCTCCTCATCATGGAGAGCACCGGGATGATGAAGATGGACACCGGAGAGGGATTGCCCCCTCCGGCAGGGTGCCGGAACGGGTCTAGATTGGATTTCGATGGCTACGGAGGCTTCTGGCGGCGGAACTCCCGATCTATTGTGCTCCCTGATGTTTTTAGGGTATATGGAGATATATAGGCGGAAGAAGTACGTCAGGGGGGCACGAGGGGCTCACGAGGGTGGAGGGCGTGCCCAGGGGGGTGGGTGCGCCCCCCTACCTCGTGACCTCCTCGCAGATCCCCCGACATGCACTCCAAGTCTTCTGGGCTTCTTTCCTTCAAAAAATGAGTTCCATGAAGTTTCAGGTCAAGTGGACTCCGTTTGGTTTTCCTTTTCTTCGAAACCCTAAAACAGGGTAAAAACAGAAACTGGCACTGGGCTCTGGGTTAATAGGTTAGTCCCAAAAATGATATAAAAGTGTATAATAAAGCCCATAAACATTCAAAACAGTAGATAATATAGCATGGAGCAATCAAAAATTATAGATACGTTGGAGACGTATCAGTTTCTCGTAATCTTTTAGATTCTACCACAGGTGGTACTTTTATGGAAATTACTTTGTGTGAAGCCACCAAATTGCTTGATAATATTATGGAAAATTATTCACAATGGCATACCGAAAGAGCTCCTACTAGTAAAAAAGTTAATTCGGTTCAAGAAATTTCTTCTGTGAGTCAAAAAGTTGATGCTCTTGTCAAATTGATTTCTAGTAGAAGTGCTCCTATTGATCTTAATGATATTCCTTTGTCTACTTTGATTGAGCAAAATAGTGATGCCATAGATGTGAATTTTATTTCTCGAAATAATTTCAACAACAATGCTTATAGAAGTAATTTTAATCATAGGCCTTTTCCTAGTAATCCCTCTAATAATTATGGTAATTCCTATGTACATCAATATTATAATAATAACAAGAACACTTGTGATCTTGAGAACAATATTAAAGAATTTATCAATACACAAAAAGTTTTCAACACTTCCATAGAAGAAAAGTTGAGTAAGATTGATGATTTGTCTAAAAGTGTTGATATAATTGCTCATGATGTGGAAAACTCAAGATGAAATTTTTTGTGCATAAGGTTGATGAATCAATTAAAGCTCTTCATGTTTCTATGGATGAAAGTAAGAAAAAAAACCGCTATGCTTAGAGCTAACAGTGAATTTTTAGAAAAAGCATTTTCTAGTGATTTCTTTCACAAAAGTTATGAAGATCTTAAAATGATTGTTGTTTCTTTTATTGATTCCTTGTTTAGTAAAGTTAATATTGATGAAAAAGGGTCTGGAGAAGAGTCAACTTTAGGTAGAAGGTGTCCCAATATTTCAGAGGGTGAAAATCTTGTTGAGAAAATTGATAAAAGTGGGTTTGAAGAGGTCAAAACTTTAGCTTGTCATGTGCCCACTCTTTGGGATCACAGAGACTTTAATTATGATAGTTGATCTTTGATTGATTGTATTTCTTTGTTGCAATCGATAATAAATTCACCCCATGCTTATCTATACCTACTATTAAAGGTAATAGGTATTCTTGGTTTGGTTTAGTCCTTTTCGTTTGGTTTGAGTGCACGCTAAGCGATCTGGGCCAGACACTTGTACGTTGATGGGGCTTTTATGGGCTTTTATAGAGACTGCGAATAATAATTAGGTTAAAATAAATCAATATAGTCGGAATTGATCATAGGAACTCCTATCTGGATGTTTTATGTAACAACCAACGACCTATACACCATTCACATTTACTAATCCCAACTCATTCTAAATATATAAGTGGCAGCCCTCGTGTTTAGGGTGAGCTAACTGAAGGAGTGACTTGAGGTAAAAAATATAGCATAATTTAAAAAAGATTTGTAGGCTTTAATGTATTGGGCTACTAAATAAGAAAAGGAATAATTTGATTCCCAACTAAAACAGGTGAGGACGTCCTGGTAACTAAAGGAAGAATTATACTTAAATGGAATCAATGGAAGATAATGCCCGGCAAAGAAAATATAACACGTCTAAATTGCATCATATTTTTTTATGTTCATTTTATAGAAGGATGTTATGAGACATTATGCTTGAACAAAACATCATTTTTTCCGTTGCAACGCACGGGCATATGTGCTAGTGAACAAAATAAAGCTTTTACTAAACAAATTGTTGATTCTATGATGAAAGCTTTTGAAGAAAAATTGGAACTAGAATTTTCAATTCCTAGAATTATGAATGGGAACCTACTATCAAAGTCAAGATTAAAAATTATGAGTTTTTTTCTTTCTGTGACTTGGGTGCTAGTGTTTCTACTATTACGAAATCTTTATGTGATGTGCTTGGTCTTACCGATCTTGAAGAATGCTCTTTAAATTTGCACTTGGCGGATTCTACTATTAAAAAGCCTATGGGAAGAATTAATGATGTTCTTATTCTTCCAAATAGGAATTATGTGCCCACATATTTTATTGTTCTTGATATTGATTGCAATCCGTCTTGTCCAATTATTCTTGGTAGACCGTTTTTACGCACTATCGGTGCCGTGATTGATATGAAAGAAGGCAATATTAAGTTCCAATTTCCTTTGAGGAAGGGTATGTAACACTTTCATAGAACAAGAATTAGGCCACCATATGAATCAATCACAAGGGCATCTTATGGATCTCGAACCAAAGATGACAAAAATTAGATCCTTGCTTTATAACTAGCTAAGGGCGTAAAACAATAGCGCTTGTTGGAAGGCAACCCAACGAATAAATTTTATTTTTGCTTTTTACTTCCTATTTTTGAGTGTTAGCACAATTATGCTACTGTTACGATTGTGTTTTTTATGTTTTAATTAGTGTTTGTGCCAAGTGAATCCTTTAGGATCTTCTTGGGTGATAGTTGTTTTATCTTGCTGAAAAAACAGAAACTTTTGCGCTCATGAAAATAATTCTATTTTTTTCTTAGAGAGCGATAAAATATCCATTCCACTTGCAGTAGATCAATATACAAATTTCTCAGGTCGTCCTAATTTTTCTGAATTTTTGGACTTAGAGAAATATTTGAAATAGTCAGATTGCTACACACTGTTCTGTTTTGATAGATTCTGTTTTCTTTGTGTTGTGTGCTTATTTTGATGGCTCTATGGTTTTCTTTGATGAGTTTTTTCCATAGAAATGATGGATTACAGTCGATGTAATACAAGAACAAAATATTAATTGGTTTGATACAACACTTATATTAGTGATTTATTATTCTTATACTAACGAATCTCATGAAGGTTTTGTTGAGTTTTGTGTGATTGAAGTTTTCAAGTTTTGGGTTATTATGTCATGTCAGTAACGAAGGCACTGTCTATCACTTATATTACCGGACAGAATTGGATCAGTCTTTTGGCTGAGTACAATCTGAAACCCTGCGATGAACTGCATTTTGTTTTAAGAAACACGCCATAATTAGTCCTTCTCGCGTTTAAAAGAAATGAAGAGAAAGACTGGATCATGGTCACAGAGCCTAGTTAAGTTAGAAAGCTGATCATAGTAGACCAGAGAATATCGCTGCTGTCTCGCACATCGGTACCACCTTTAGCAACGGATCGAGCACCAACACCTTCTCCGACGACACTTGCTCTAGCACTGACAGCGGCAGTAGCTCAGTCTGATCCACCTGAGGATTGGGCATCGACTGCGTCAGCGGATTAGGCCGATCTACCGGAGGATTGGGCATCGACACTGACACCTGCTCCAACACCGGCACCAGCTCCACAAGGGGCACCATCTTCGGCAGCAGCAGCGGCACCACCAGTCGCATCCGCACAGGCACCAGCAACAGCTCCAGCATGTCAGGACCCCGATTCCAAGTCACACCGATCTAGCATGTAACACCTCATATCACTTTGCGGCCTCACGCACGGTATTCCCACGGGTGTCGCCTTACCATGGCCCGGGACCGTTTGCGCCTTTTGGCTCACGTATATGATAGTATCGCTAGCATCCTTATGACAGAGAACCCGGGCCGACATGGCTAGTCGTGAACCCAAAGCGGCACTAACCTATGGGGATAGGCATACATGATTCACATCGAGCGTGTTGGTCAGCAGCGTGTGAATCCGGGCTGTAGCATTGGGCTAACAGAACTCCGGATGTCACTGCGTGACATTTCCCCGAAGGGACAGACACAGGAACAAAGTGAAACACATGTCGGCCAGTCAAGTGTCCTGAGTAGTAGTGCTGCGCTAGCAGGACTCCGGTGAACCGGGCTGTAGCGGACTACTATGGCTCAGGGAAGCACTAGACTACATTTCCCCATAAGAGAGGCTGCCAAGGATAAACAATTAGATTGTCGGATCCCACACATAGCAATACACGTCACACGCACGCATGACATGCAAGTATGTGCTGTACAACATGGCATCACAACATAACGCAAACTCATATAGATAAAGGTTCAGAAGAGCCACATGGCATTAGAACAAACAGGGGTCACACGACCCATCATTCAGAGCATACAAGCAACCGAAGCATTACATGTCTGAGTACAGACAACTACAAAAGAAAAAGGCCGAGAAGCCTGACTATCTACAAGTCCCTCCAAGGTACAAGATCGTAGCTGAGGTAACAAGCTACTCGTCGAAGTCCAAGCGGTACTACTAGTGAGACGGATGTCTCACCTGCAAAACATAAATAAGCAAACGTGAGTACAAAGGTACTCAGCAAGACTTACAACAGATCCTATCATATATGCATTGTATCAAGAAGGTAATGTGGGGTTTAGTTGCAGCAAGCCAGCTTTGACTCAGTGGCTATCCTGTTCTACGACAACGAGAAACTTCTTTGAGATGAGGCAGCGCACACGAGTCCACTAATCACCACATCAATAGACTACTATGGATTCATCCTCATCTCCTTACGAGAAGGCCATCCATAGCACTCACACTTTTCTTGAGCATTTTAGAGTATCCACTTTAAGTTGTCTATGTACCATGTAAGCATCTAAGAAGTCCATAACCGAGGACACGGCTATTCGAATAGATCATGATAACCCTGCAGGGGTGTACTTCTTCACACACGCTCTCACCACTTATCACCATGTACGCGTCATGTATCTCAACAACCTTCAAGCGGAAGCCTGGCGAGGGTGTCGGCCACGACCTGACTAACCAAACAAGACTCTAGTCCAGGTTTATCCCCTATTCGGGTTCCATCCGCAAGGAGATCCGGCCAGGGTTTCGCTCACGGCCCCAAACGATGTGTACAGGGTTCCCGAGCCCACCATCCGGGTGCCACTCGGTACACCGGGCCACAGTGCCTAGTGTGTCCCAAGTCCACCCTGCCGGGTGCCACTCCGTAGAAAAATAGCACTACCTATAAACACCAGAAACTATTTGCAACTCCTGGACAGATATCAAGTTGGCTAATAAGTCGAGAGGGGTCGAGTTACCGGAACCCAACGTGTGGTAGTAGCTAGTCCTTGGACAACATACACAGAACTCAGTTCTTAGGGACGGTTCTAGTGAGAAAACCCACCATGTACTCCTACATGGCCTCTCAACACTACCTTTACCAAATCGTGTTCACACGCTTAACTCTCAACATCAAAACATAGCACTATACTATAATTCATTCCCAATGAATCAGACCTGACATACTCTAAGAAATAGCAGGCATGGCATGGCATGAACACAACATGGCTCAAGCAACTCCTACATATGCTAGTGGGTTTTAACTATTTACTGTGGCAATGACAGGTCATGCATAGGAATGGGTTCAACTATCGCAGCATAAAGTAGCAGTTGTATCGCTGTTTTCCTAATGCAATAAATGAGAGCAGGAGCGAGAGAGTAGGATTGTATTGGAATGAACAAGGGGTGGTTGCTTGCCTGGTAGATCAACAGGGGGGCACTGCTCCTCAGACAGGTACTCTCGAACACTCTCCGGAGCAGGACCTATCGAGAAGGAACGGTGTCGGAAATCAAAACACAAGCATATGCAACATTATGATGCATGAACATGGTAATGATGTTATGATTGCAATAATGCATCTAGCAACCATTTAAATGAAGTCCATATGGACCAAGGGTTCATATGCAAACTCCATATTTAGCATTTAAAATGCCATTATCATGTTTTCACTTATACAGTGGTATAAGTTGGTGGAACATGCATGAAAGTGGTACAGATGGATAGATTGAATTTTTCTGATAATTTTTCATATATAAATTATTTCAATCTGAGCTACGGTTGAATTTCTATGAATTTTTGAAGTTTTGAATATATTCTGGAATTTCCTGATTAATTTAAACCAGAAAATGAAATATTGCGTCAGAATTGCATCATGCCTGTGTCAGCAGGTCAACGGAGCTGACCAGGTCAAACCTGACATGTGGGGTCCACACGTCAATGACTTAGTTAGTTAGCAGAGGAGTTATTCCTAATCTAAATTAGATTAGTGGCTCTGGGGCCTACTGTTAGTGTCAGGGCTAATCACCTGGCAGGTCGGGCACGCACGTCAGGCCGACAAGGTCGTCGCCGGTGACCTCTGGACGCGGCGGCGTCCACGCTGCAGGGCACGGGGGCGGCGGCTGGGAGCACGGGGCGTAGCCCATGCTCTCGCGCATCCAGTGGGGTAGGTAGGAGGAGGAGGGTGGTCGGAGCTCGCCGGAGCGAAGCTCGGGGCGACGACCGGAGCACGGCCAAGTGCGGGCGAGGGCTGCGGTGCATGGGGAAGCGAGCGGAGAGGCTCTACGGCCTCCTGGAGTCACCAGGAGCAGGGTGACGTGCTCGGCTGCGGCCTGCGGTGGCCAGGGCGACGGCGGCGACATGGACGGCGGCGGGGCGCTTCGGCCGTGGTGGGGAATGAAGCTACGACGCGGTAACGAGGGGGAGAAGAGAGGGAAAACGGGGAGATGCTCACGGCGATCACGCGGAGCAGCACAGCGGGCTCGGGGAAGACCTGGTGATGGCGAATCGACGGCGGCGGACGGCGGAGCCCGAGGAGGAAGACGACATCGAGGGCAGCTCTTCAGGGCATCCCGGCTTGTGTGAGTCGTCGGAGAGGTCGAGGAGGACGGCGCGGAGCGTCTGGGCACGGAACGAGGGCGAGGCCGTGACAGTGGGCGCGGCAACGGCGAGCCGTGGTGACGGAGCCGTTCGGGGGGGTGAGAGAGAGGGACCCAGGCGAGGAGGGAGAGCGAGAGGGAGTGAGAGAGGCCGAGGGGAGTGCGTGGCGTCGTCGGGGGCCTCCAGCAGCAAGCGGGGAAGCAGGAGGTGGCCGGCACGTGCTCGCGCGTGGCGAGCGCATGCCCCTGTCCTCCTGTTGCGAGGAAGGGGACGACTGGCAGTGCCAGTCGGCTGGGCCGGCCTGCTAGGCCGCTGGGCCAGGCCGGCTGCACAGTGCCAGGCCACAGGTAAGCACAGGTAGGCTTTCCCTTTTTGTTTTCTTTTCTATTTTTCTGACATTTGTTTGGTTTAAATAAAATACTAAACCATTTTATTTTCTTATGCCAATTTTTGCAGGGGCTAATGGTATTATTTCAGAGCTGCTCAACAACTGGCATAATTTTTGGACAATATCTTATATATATAAATATTTATCCAATGCAAATAAATACTGGATTAATTCCAAATTCCCAAAATAAATATTTATGAGCTCTTAAAAATATTGGTTTGATTTTTACCTCTGACCAATATTTTCAGAGAGTAACATGAACATTTTCTTGGACCTTTCTGGAGAATTGTTTATCTGGATTATTTCCAGAAATGATTTCTGAGGGTTTCACAAATCCCCATTTCAAATTTATATGGAATTTAAACATGATGCAAACATGAAGGGCTAGCCTAGGTCATACCAGAACTAGGGATGTGATAACTCGCCCCCACTCGAAGAAATCTCGTCCCGAGATTCAGGAGTTGGCGGAAAGAAGGCAGGGTACTCAAGTCGAAGACGATCTTCACGCTCCCAGGTAGCTTCTCTCTCAGAATGATGAGACCACTGAACCTTGAGAAACTTGATGTTATGACGTCGAGTGACATGCTCTGCTTGATCAAGCATGCGAAGAGGGTGCTCTTCATAGGTGAGGTTATCTTGAAGATCAAGTGCTTCGTGGTCCACTTCGTGAATGGGATCCGAGAAGCAACGCCTGAGTTGAGAGACGTGGAAGACATCATGAACTCGAGAAAGATGTGGCGGTAGTTCCAACTGGTAGGCAACCTCTCCTCGTTTAGCGAGAATGAGAAAGGGACCAATGTAACAAGGAGCCAAGTTGCCCTTGATACCGAATTGATGGGTACCCTTCAAAGGGGTAACCCGAAGGTAAGCTTTGTGGCCAATGTCATAAGCCACTTCCTTATGACTACAGTCATACTGGCTCTTTTGACGAGATTGGGCTGTTTTTAAGTTCTCACGAATGATGCGAACTTGCTCTTCTGCCTCCTGGATCATATACGGTCCAAAGAATTGTCTTTCACCGGTTTCTGACCTGTTCAAAGGTATTCGACATCTTCGTCCATACAGAACCTCAAAAGGAGCTTTGTTGAGGCTGGATTGGTAGCTGTTGTTATAAGCAAACTCGGCGAAGGGAAAACACTTCTCCCAATCCATACCGAATGAGATAACACAAGCTCTAAGCATGTCTTCGAGAATTTGGTTGACCCTTTCCACCTGACCACTTGATTGAGGGTGGAAAGCGGTACTGAAGGAAAGATGGGTGCCCATGGCAGTTTGGAAACTCTCCCAGAAGTGAGAAGTGAAAAGACTACCACGGTCTGAATTGATCTCTAGTGGAACACCATGAAGTGACACTATTCGAGAAATATATAAGTCGGCGAGCTGACTAGCAGTGATACTCTCTCGAACAGGTAGGAAGTGAGCCACTTTAGAAAGACGATCAATGATTACAAAGATAGCATTATTCCCTTTCTTGGTCCTGGGAAAGCCGGTGATGAAGTCCATACCAACTTTATCCCATTTCCATTCAGGAATAGCTAAAGGCTGAAGGGTGCCAGTAGGTCTCTGATGCTCTGCCTTCACGCGATGACAAACTTCACAGTTAGCAATAAACTGAGCGATTTCTCTCTTCATCCTAGTCTACCGGAACCTTTGGCGTAGGTCCTGATACATCTTAGTACTACCGGGATGAATCATGAGAGGAGATTCATGTGCCTCCCTAAGGATTAATTTCCGAAGATGCTGCTTCTTGGGGACCACCAGGCGATTCTCGAAGAAAACAACACCCCGATCATCTATAGAGAAACTACCAGCAATGCCCTTGGCAATGTTTCTCTTGACCCGGGTAATCCCCATATCATGCTTCTGGGCTTCTATGATATTATCCACAAGAGTAGGTTTCGCCACCAAGGTAGAAAGGAACCCGTGAGGAGCAATGTGAAGGTTAAGCTTACATAATTCCTCATGGAGAAGTGGTTGGCCCTGTTGCAACATGAGATTGTTGCAATAGGACTTACGACTTAGCGCATCAGCCATGACATTCCCCTTGCCTGGGGTGTAGGTAATCCCTAAGTCGTAATCTGAGATCAACTCCAGCCAACGTCTTTGCCTAAGGTTCAAATCTGGTTGGGTGAAGATATACTTGAGCTTCTGGTGGTTGGTGTAAATATCGCAACATTTACCAAGAAGGTAATGTCGCCAGGTCTTAAGTGCATAGACTACGGCTGCAAGCTCTAGATCATGTGTAAGATAATTCTCCTCATGTGGATGCAACTGTCGAGATGCATAGGCAATCACATGGTGATCTTGCATAAGAATGCAACCTAGTCCCTGTCATGAGGCATCACAATAGATAACAAAGTCCTTAGTGAAGTCTGGTGGCACAAGTATGGGGGCAGAAGTCAGGCGTCTTTTCAGTTCCTGAAAACTGTGCTCACACTGTGGGGACCACTCAAACCTTTTATCTTTCTTAAGAAGTTCCGTGAGAGGTTTGGCCACTTTGGAGAAGTTCTCAACGAAGCGGCAACAATAACTGGCTAGGCCAAGGAAACTCCTAACTTGCTTAACTGTTTTAGGCGGAGTCCAATCAAGAACGGCCTGAACTCTCTCGGGATTGACGGCAATGCCCTTACCAGATATCACGTGGCCTAGGTAGGTCACTTCTGGCAACCAAAATTCGCACTTGGAGAACTTGGCATAAAGGCAGTGCTCTCTGAGTTTTTCTAACACAAGTCTAAGATGTTCTGCATGCTCTTCCTCGTTCTTCGAGTAAATAAGGATATCATCGAGGTAAACCACGACGAACTTATCTAAGTACTCCATGAAGATCGAGTTCATCAAGCGGGAGAATGTAGCTGGAGCATTGGTTAGACCGAAGGACATGACGGTGTACTCGTACTGGCCATAACGAGTGACAAAAGCTGTCTTAGGAATGTCCCCATTTCTGATCTTGATTTGGTGGTAGCCTAACCTCAAATACATCTTGGAAAAGACTGAGGATCCAGCGAGCTGATCATACAGGGCGTTGATCCGGGGAGCGGATACTTGTTCTTTATCATGACCAAATTAACGGGACGATAATCTACAACCATCCTGTCTGTACCATCCTTTTCGTGATGAAGAGGACGGGGCAAGCCCAGGGAGAAGAACTAGGACGGATGAAACCCTTTTGCAAGGATTCATCAAGTTGTTTCTTAAGCTCAGCTAGTTCTAAGGGTGCCATCTTGTAAGGTCTCCTAGAGATAGGAGCGGTTCCTGGGATAAGATCTATGACAAATTCTACATCTCTGTCAGGTGGAATACCTGGCAGTTCCTCTGGAAAGACATCCAGAAAGTCATGGACTACCAGAATATCTTCAAGGTCTGGAAGAGGGTTGGCATTAAGAGAATAGAGCTGACGCTTTGCAACTCTAGTGGAGACGGTGACTAGCTTGCCAAATGGGTGTGTAAGCTGAACAGACCTAGTGTAACAATCAATGTGGGCATAATGAGCTTTCATCCAGTCCATACCCAAGATGATGTTAATATCTGTAGACTTGAGGGCTATAAGTGATGCAAGGAATACAAGTCTGTCAACAAGGATTTCATTACCATGGCTTATTCTGGTAGTTTGCTATCTAGACCCTGGAGTTTGGATTTCAAGTGGAGTTGGCATATCACAAAATGACATGTCGTGCAAACGAGCATAGCCTTCAGAGATGAAGGAGTGAGATGCTCCGATATCGAACAGAACCAAAGCTGGATGACAGTTGACAAGGAGTGTACCAAGAACGACATCCGGATCATCATGAGTGTCTTTAGCTGAGATGTGATGCACACATCCATGTTCAGTGGAAGATGACTTGACACTAATCATCTTGCGTGATGGCTTACCACGGCCAACAGACTTCTCGGGCTGGGGTGGAGCATAATTGGTTTGAGGGTAGTCACGTGCATAGTGTCCTGGCTCTCCGCATGTGAAGCAAGTCCCTAAGGTAGGACGTGGACCCGCATTGACAAGCGGTCTACCGATAGGTCTAGGTGGAGCATGTAACTGAACTAGGTGAGGTGCCACACAAGATGGCCTTGGTGTATAACCGGGTGGAAGAGCGGAGTTCAGAACCCAAATCCGACGCTTCTGAGAAGTAGAACCGGGAGAAGAACCCAAATCACGGGTGCGCTTACGAGACTCCTCGTAAGTGAGCTGAGCTGTCTCTGCATTAATGGCCTTGTTCACAAGAGCCTGGAATGTATTGCAATGATGCAAGTGGAGATCACGACGCAACTTGGGGTTGAGACCCTTCCGGAACCTAGCCTGCTTCTTGGCGTCCGTGGACACCTCTTCTATAGCATAGCGGGCAAGGTTCTCAAACTCTCTACTGTAAGCATCAACAACCATCTTACTCTGAGTGAAACTACAGAACTCTTCTCTCTTGCGGTCAATGAGAGCCTGAGGGATGTGATGCTCGCGAAAAGCCTTAGTGAAATCTCTCCAGGTAGGTATATGGCCAGCTGGAAGCATAGCCTCATAGTTCTACCACCAAAGACTAGCAGGACCTTCCAGATGATAAGCAGCGTAGGTGACCTTGTCACTTTCAGCTACGTTCGCAGAACGCAGCTTGTGTGTGATACTACGGAGCCAGTCATCTGCATCGAGTGGTTCAATGGAATGATGGAAGGTAGGTGGTTTCAGACCAATGAAATCATAGATGGACGCTGACTATTTGTGCTGATGGGAGGTGTTCTCCTCAATACGTGCCAACAAGCGGTTAGACTCTCACTTGTTCTTCTCCATCTCTAACATGAACTCTGCCAATGAAGCCTGGTCATGGGGATCCTCATCCCTACCATCCCCATGGTTCCGGCTACGAGCAACAGAACTTCGGTTAACTGACGACATCCTGAAGAACCAACCAAGGAAACAAGGACGGATTCAACATCATCATAAGGATGTAGAATATAGTACGAGAATAATACTATCTCTTGAACTCCTAGGACAATTTCGGCAGCATAACGGCAGTAAAATGCTCAAAATGAGACATCCTGCAAATGATGGGGTAGCATCAAACTCAACATCATCACCCAAGGTTCTGAGATATTACTAAACAGGCTACACCGGAGGTACTCAAAACTGGAATATGACTCAGATCAACCAAACCTTGGAGCCTACGGAGTAGTAACACGTGATCCTGATAGACGGAAGAGAAAGCCTAGTTCCTTAACCCCGTAGGAAAGATAGGATGACTTAGATCAGAAGGCATGAGGCATAAGGAGTAAAAAGAGCCTTACGTTCCCTTCCACAATCAATTCCCCTATATAGTTAAAGAATTTCTAGACTCAACTTCGACCAGGTTGGCTTGGTAATCTTACAGGCAGTCAGGCTCTGATACCAAAGCTATCGGGACCCCGATTCCAAGTCACACCGATCTAGCATGTAACACCTCATATCACTTTGCGGCCTCACGCACGGTATTCCCACGGGTGTCGCCTTACCATGGCCCGGGACCGTTTGCGCCTTTTGGCTCACGTATATGATAGTATCGCCAGCATCCATATGACAGAGAACCCGAGCCGACATGGCTAGTCATGAAGCCAAAGAGGCACTAACCTATGGGGACAGGCATACATGATTCACATCGAGCGTGTCGGTCAGCAGCGTGTGAATCTGGGCTGTAGCATTGGGCTAACAGGACTCCGGATGTCACCGCGTGACATTTCCCCAAGGGGACAGAGACATGAACGAAGTGAAACACATGCCGGCCAGTCAAGTGTCCTGAGTAGTAGTGCTGGGCTAGCTGGACTCCGGTGAACTGGGCTGTAGCGGACTACTATGGCTCGGGGAAGCACTAGACTACATATCCCCATAAGAGAGGCTGCCAACAATAAACAGCTAGATTGTCGGATCCCACACATAGCAATACACGTCACACGTACGCATGACATGCAAGTATGTGCTGTACAACATGGCATCACAACATAACGCAAACTCATATAGATAAAGGCTCAGAAGAGCCGCATGGCATTAGAACAAACAGGGGTCACATGACCCATCATTCGGAGCATACAAGCAACGGAAGCATTACATGTCTGATTACAGACAACTACAAAAGAAAAAGGCCGACAAGCCTGACTATCTACAAGTCCCTCCAAGGTACAAGATCGTAGCTGTGGTAACAAGTTACTCGTCAAAGTCCAAGTGGTACTACTAGTGAGACAGATGTCTCACCTGCAAAACATAAATAAGCAAACGTGAGTACAAAGGTACTCATCAAGACTTACAACAGAACCTATCATACATGCATTCTATCAAGAAGGTAATGTGGGGTTTAGTTGCAGCAAGCCAGCTTTGACTCAGTGGCTATCCTGTTCTACGACAACGAGAAACTTCTTTGAGATGAGGCAGCGCACACGAGTCCACTAATCACCACATCAATAGACCACTATGGATTCATCCTCGTCTCCTTACGAGAAGGCCATCCATAGCACTCACACTTATCTTGAGCATTTTAGAGTATCCACTTTAAGTTGTCTATGTACCATGTAAGCATCCAAGAAGTCCATAACCGAGGACACGGCTATTCGAATAGATCATGATAACCCTACAGGGGTGTACTTCTTCACACACACTCTCATCACTTATCACCATGTACGCGTCATGTATCTCGGCAACCTTCAAGCGGAAGCCTGGCGAGGATGTCGGCCACGACCTGACTAACCAAACAAGACTCTAGTCCAGGTTTATCACCTATTCGGGTTCCATCCGCAAGGAGATCCGGCCGGGGTTTCGCTCACGGCCCCAAACAATGTGTACAGGGTTCCCGAGCCCACCATCCGGGTGCCACTCGGTACACCGGGACACATGTGCCTAGTCTGTCCCAAGTCCACCCTGCCGGGTGCCACTCCGTAGAAATATAGCACTACCTATAAACACCAGAAACTATATGCAACTCCCAAACAGATATCAAGTTGGCTAATAAGTCGAGAGGGGTTGAGTTACCGGAACCCAACGCGTGGTAGTAGCTAGTCCTCGGACAACATACACAGAACTCAGTTCTTAGGGACGGTTCTAGTGAGACAACCCACCATGTACTCCTACATGGCCTCTCACCGCTACCTTTACCAAATCGTGTTCACATGCTTAACTCTCAACATCAGAACATAGCACTGTACTCTAATTCATTCCCAATGAATCAGACCTGACATACTCTAAGCAATAGCAGGCATGGCATGGAAAGAACACAACATGGCTCAAGCAACTCCTACACATGCTAGTGTGTTTTAACTATTTACTATGGAAATGACAGGTCATGTAGAGGAATGGGTTCAACTACCGCAGCATAATGTAGCAGTTGTATTGCTGTTGTCCTAATGCAATAAATGAGAGTAGGAGCGAGAGAGTAGCATTGTATCGGAATGAACAAGGGGCGGTTGCTTGCCTGGTAGATCAACAGGGGGGCACTGCTCCTCAGACAGGTACTCTCGAACACTCTCCGGAGCAGGACCTATCGAGAAGGAACGGTGTCGGAAATCAAAACACAAGCATATGCAACATTATCATGCATGACCATGGTAATGATGTTATGATTGCAATAATGCATCTAGCAACCATTTAAATGAAGTCCATATGGACCAAGGGTTCATATGCAAACTCCATATTTAGCATTTAAAATGCCATTATCATGTTTTCACTTATACAGTGGTATAAGTTGGTGGAACATGCATGAAAGTGGTACATATGGATAGATTTAATTTTTCTGATAATTTTTCATATATAAATTATTTCAATCTGAGCTACGGTTGAATTTCTATGAATTTTTGAAGTTTTGAATATATTCTGGAATTTCCTGATTAATTTAAACCAGAAAATGAAATATTGCGTCAGCATTGCGTCATGCCTGCGTCAGCAGGTCAACGGAGCTGACCAGGTCAAACCTGACGTGTGGGGTCCACACGTCAGTGACTTAGTTAGTTAACAGAGGAGTTATTCCTGATCTAAATTAGATTAGTGGCTTTGGGGCCCACTGTCAGTGTCAGGGGGGTAGCAAAAATGGTGATTAGCCTTAAGCTAATCACCTGGCAGGTCGGGCCCCCACATTAGGCCGGCGAGGTCGTCGCCGGCGACCTTTGGACGCGGCGGCGTCCATGCTGCAGGGCACGGGGGCGGCGGCTGGGAGCACCGGGGTGTAGCCCGTGCTCTTGCGCATCCAGTGGGGTAGGTAGGAGGAGGAGGGGTGGACGGAGCTCGCCAGAGCGAAGCTCGGGGTGGCGGCTGGAGCACGGCCAAGTGCGGGCGAGGGCTGCGGTGCATAGGGAAGCGAGCGGAGAGGCTCTGCGGCCTCCTGGCGTCACTAGGAGCAGGGTGACGCGCTCGGCTGCGACCTGCGGTAGCCAGGGCGACAGCGGCGACATGGACGGCGGCGGGGCGCTTCGGCGTGGTGGGGAATGAATCTACGATGCGGGAACGAGGGGAAGAAGAGAGGGAAAACGGGGAGATGCTCACGGCGATCACGCGGAGTAGCACAACGGGCTCGGGGAAGACCTGGTGACGGCGAATCAACGGCGGCAGACGGCGGAGCCCGAGGAGGAAGACGATGTCGAGGGCAGCTCTTCAGGGCATCCCGGGTTGTGTGAGTCGTCGGAGAGGTCAAGGAGGACGGTGCGTAGCGTCTGGGCACGGAACGAGGGCGAAGCCGTGACGGTGGGCGCGGCAACGGCGAGCCGTGGCGACGGAGCCATTCAGGGGGGTGAGAGAGAGGGATCCAGGCGAGGAGGGAGAGCGAGAGGGTGTGAAAGAGGCCGAGGGGAGTGTGTGGCGTCGTCGGGGGCCTCCAGCAGTGAGCGGGGAAGCAGGAGGTGGCCGGCGCGTGCTCGCGCGCGGCGAGCGCGTGCCCCTGTCCTCCTGGCGCCGGCTTGCTGGGCCGCTGGGCCAGGCCGGCTGCACAGTGCCAGGCCGCAGGTAAGCACAGGTAGGCTTTCCCTTTTTGTTTTCTTTTCTAATTTTCTGACATTTGTTTGGTTTGAATAAAATACTAAACCATTTTATTTTCTTATGCCAATTTTGCAGGGGCTAATGGAATTATTTCAGAGCTCCTCAACAATTGGCATAATATTTGGACAATATCTTATATATATAAAAATATTTATCCAACGCAAATAAATACTGGATTAATTCCAAATGCCCAAAATAAATATTTATGAGCTCCTAAAAATATTTGTTTGATTTTTACCTCTGGCCAATATTTTTAGAGAGTAACATGAACATTTTCTTGAACCTTTTTGGAGAAATTTTTATCTGGATTAGTTCCAGAAATGATTTCTGAGGGTTTCACAAATCCCCATTTCAAATTTATATGGAATTTAAACATGATGCAAACATGAAGGGCTAGCCTAGCTCATACCAGAACTAGGGATGTGACACTGCACCTGCTCCAACACTTGCTCTTGCATCTGCTCCGGCCCATGCAGCTCAATGGAACCAGCAATTGCATCGGCAACAGACTGGGCTGCAGTTTGCACTACATATACCAAAATCCTTACAAACACCGACATCTCCACCTTCTTTTAAGAATTGGCCTCCCAAGTGCTTCATTCCTTTTTCTTTCCATGTTGTTTCACATGATTCACTGTGTTGGTCTAACTGTTTGTGTATATCTTCTTGTTTGCAAATAGAGAATTCCTAGAGCAACAAGGGAGTCATTCAACAATCCGGGCGACCGTGGCCAAGTTTCTCTTACCGTGCACAACCTTGGTGTGAATGAACCTGCTCAATATACCATAAGTACAAAGGATGGTCGCATGATGATTGATGCTGAAGGATGGTAAAGGTTCAAATCTAAATCAAATCTTGCAGTAGGGGATGATGTCAAAATCGAACTTTCTCGGCAAGGAGATCTGGTCCAAATCAACTTTGAAATTCTTCAGTAGCAGCACCACAACTGCCGAACTGATCTATCCTCCGAGAGATTTTGATGTAATAATCTAGGATGGTGAGACAAGTGTCATGTGTGTATCAAGTAGTACGACAATATTATTTATCACGTAGGATATCGTTGATAGAATTGCAACTCTGATTGGTGGTTAGGAACTGTCGTTCGATTTTATGCTTACAACTGCCATGCTTTATTCAATTTTCTGTATTCGCCTTGTGACAGCATCTAAAACCAGCGACGTACCAATCGCTTACAATATGACAAGCACTTAGGTAGAACACATGGGCCCCCAAACATGCATGCCCACCGGCCTGTGGCCCAATGTCCGGAATCATGAGCCTGTTTGAGTATTGTATTCTCAACTGAACCCCCATATTATGTTATATATACTCCCCTTGATTTTACTTATGTATAAAGTTGTGATATAAAAGATTTTTATATTTCTTTACAAAGAGGGTATCTCTCTGTGAAAAATATATTTATGTGTAACTAGTTACTCCTGCCTTTCTACTTCCTTTCGCTGATATGTGGGGCATCCGGCAACGGGGTCCACGTGCCAGACACCAAATTAGAGTGCACAACTGCATGGTAGATTCACCCCATTCTATATTATACACTTCTATATTATTTTTGGGACTAACCTACTAGCCCAGGGCCCAGTGCAAATTGCTGTTTTTTTTGCCTATTTTAGTGTTTCGCAGAAAAGGAATATCAAACGGAATTCAAACGGAATAAAACCTTTGAGAGAGTTATTTTTGGAACAAACATGATCCAGGGAACTCGGAGTGGATGTCCAGCAACCAACGAGGAGGCCACGAGGCAGGGGGCGCGCCCGTCCCCCTTGTGGGCCCCTCGTGGCTCCACCGACCTACGTCTTCCTCCTATATATATTCATATACCCCGAAAAGATCCAGGAGCACCACGAAACCCTATTTCCACCGCCGCAACCTTATGTACCCAAGAGATCCCATCTTGGGGCCTTTTCCGGAGCTCCGTTGGAGGGGAAATCGATCACGGAGGGCCTCTACATCAACTCCATGGCCCCTCCGATGATGTGTGAGTAGTTTACCTCAGACCTTCGGGTCCATAGTTATTATCTAGATGACTTCTTCTCTCTCTTTGGATCTCAATACAATGTTCCCCTCGATCTTCTTGGCGATCTATTTGATGTAACTCTTTTTGCAGTGTGTTTGTTGAGATCCGTTGAATTGTGGGTTTATGATCAAGTTTATCTATGAACAATATTTGATTGTTCACTGAAATCTTTTATGTATGATTGGTTATCTTTGCAAGTCTCTTCGAATTATCAGTTTTGTTTGGCCTACTAGATTGATCTTTCTTGCAATGGGAGAAGTGCTTAGCTTTGGGTTCAATCTTGCGGTGTCCTTTCCCAGTGATAGCAGGGGCAGCAAGGGCTTATTGTATTGTTGCCATCAAGGGTAAAAAGATGGGGTTTATATCATGTTGCTTAAGTTTATCCCTCTACATCATGTCATCTTGCCTAATGCATTACTCTCTTCCTATGAAATTAATACTCGAGATGCATGCTGGATAGTGGTCGATGTGTGGAGTAATAGTAGTAGATGCAGAATCGTCTCGGTCTACTTGTGGCGGACATGATGCCTATATACATGATCATGCCTAGATATTCTCATAATTATGCACTTCTCTATCAATTGCTCGACAGTAATTTTTTCACCCACCGTAATACCTATGCTATCTTGAGAGAAGCCACTAGTGAAACCTATGGCCGTCGGGTTTATCTTTTATCATATAAGTTTCCAATCTATTTTATTTTGCAATCTTTACTTTCAATCTATATCATAAAAATACCAAAAATATTTATCTTATTATTATTATCTATATCAGATCTCAGTCTTGTTAGTGACCGTGAAGGGATTGACAACCCCTTTATCGCATTGGTTGCGAGGTTCTTACTTGTTTGTGTAGGTACGAGGGACTTGCGTGTAGTCTCCTACTGGATTGATATGTTGGTTCTCAAAAACTGAGGGAAATACTTAGGCTACTTTGCTGCACCACCCTCTCCTCCTGAAGGGAAAACTAATGCATTGCTCAAGAGGTAGCACGCCACACTTCTTGTTCCTTCTCATCCTAACACAGGATTTTAAAATGCGCACATTATGCTCCTAGAATCCTCTTTTCTATCCTGGAGGGTGGGGTTTTTTGAACATGTTGGCGACTAATTTGGAAATTTGGATTGCTATATTTGGATAGAAGGTACTAGTACCATGGTCAACACTAACATGAAGGAAAAAATTATTTCTATATTTGGATAGGAAATACATTGTGTTCTCATATTATTTTTCCTGTAGTGCATTCCTTGCTCTGCCAGAACACATGTACTCAAGATGGTCGGCCTTGCCATAACTGAATACACCAGTTTAGTGGTCACACTGAAGAAAGGCCATGGATTTAAGTTCCGAGTTGGGTTCATGAACCAAGAAGATCGCTGCTTTTTTATGGCCGAACTTGGATACACTTTCTCAAGTGTTACAGACTAAAAGTTGGCGCACGAATGTTGACGGAAATAGCAGAACCTGGTCTCATCTTCACTTTGATCTTCCACCCCGATGTCGTTACAATTGTTCATCCAGGTTAGTTTTGTATCTGGTTCTTGCTTGTTGCCTCGATTACTTCTTACACCTATTCTATCTAACTAATCACAATTTAACTTTAGAAGTAGCAACGAATCTCTCACGGAGATGCTACTTCTAACTAATATTTCTTATAATTGGTGGCACGTGTAGGTTATTTCAAAGTTAAGCAGGCTACCCGCTAGTTATTCTATAAGAACTCGACTGTTACTGATGGCACTGAAGTTGACTAGGACAACATACACAAGTTTCTACACTTTATTGATCATCTTGAGGTCCATGTGGGGCGTTTCAATGGTGGAAGGCCACGTGGGATATGTATGCCACAGCTGCACACGTTGAACATGTCCAACTGTGTTGAGAAACTTATGGTACGGGCTGTTTTCCATTATATATGTTGTTCATAAACTCTTGCTTATGCACAGTTTTACAGCTTTGATCTTCTTGAAATAGAAACTGCCTACTTGTATTGTTTCTATACAGATGCCTGACCATTGTCGGGTCAGACTTGCGCTTGGTCACAACATGATGTTTATGTTGACCTGCACCATTCCCCTTGAAGGTGAAAATATACTTATTCATGGGTGGTCTCAAATAATGAAGGCCCGTCCATCTTGGAGAATAGGACAGAAGGTTATGTTCATGCTTTTCCATGGCTCTAAAGTGAATATCCTGTTTATTGACCACATTGCGAGATGAAGCCACTTTCATAAGGTTGTGGTTGCGCGGGGTGGCATCTGGGCCATGTCCTTGGGCTTGGTGGCCTCACCCTTGGATAACTGTAGGCAAAGTAGCACTGTTCGAGGCATGCTTTGTACGGTTGAACCTGTATGAGTACTCATACTGCTTTCAGCTATGGTTGTTAAGTGCCCCTACTGGTTTCAGTTAAGGTTGCTAAGTTCTCCTACTGCTTCTATAGTTTGTCATGTTTCTTCAGTCCTGTATTCCTTCAGCCGACAAAATCAAACCAGCGCCGGCGGGGCCGCCTGCTTGTGCATCCCAAGGCTGGTTGCGCCTTAGCGCACACATCGCCGCCTTACCATCTCCTAAATCATTAACTCCGACGTCCAAGGTGTCGCCCTCGTCCTCCGCGCGCTTTGGTGCGCTCGTCACGGCGCCGCCCTCTCGCATTGTCAACACGGTCAACAAAGAAGAGGAATCGGGAGAGGACTGTACGCGGAGAGGATGATAGTAGGGGACCACCATGGCAATGGTCATACACAAGGAAGTTCCTCATTTTTTGTTATATATACTCCATTGTCAGCGTATAGAAAAAGAAAATGCTTCCTCCTAGCGGTTTCCTGACATGTGACCCATGACATTCTCAGCGTATATAGTCAATAGACAAGAGAACAACACAAGATCGGCTGACACCCGGGACGTAGCTTCTCGAACAGTATTTTTTTGTTATTGTTGAGATGGAGCAGGGTTTCAACTAGGCTGTGGCCCGTCTAGCCCTGGCTTATATTTTACGTTCACCACATGATCAGCCAACTATTTTTTCTTTGTGAAAATGAGCCTAGTTTATTTTTCTGAAGAATACCCAATCCTGGCCTACTTATTATTCTATGCCCTGATGGGCTGCAACACTTTCAAGACGGCTGCAAATCTTGAAAGTAATATGAAATGGGCTGTAAATATAAAAAACAGACAACAAATTGGCAATTACTTTATAATTTCTGAATTTTTTGACACTTTCAGATTCCAATTTCACTGGGCTTTAACCTAATTTAAATATATCTTCAAAGTACTTTAAATCTGGCTCGATATTTTGGTATTAAAAATAGTTTGGACCCCATAGAAATATGCAAAATTTCGTTCAAATTTTTAACCCTGGCCCTGGCCAACAAAAAACGGACTACAATAAATTGCATAACAAGTAGCAATGAGCTATAAATTATTAAAAAATAGGTAATGGTCTGACTTTTGGGCCTACTAAGTTGGCACGTATGCAAGATTTTTCTTACTTATTATATACGCCAGCAAACGATTCTAGCAGACGTTACCGTTGGATGTCAATCCAACGGCAGTCGTGCTTCTTCAATCTCTGAACTTCTTGCTCCAGCCGCCTGCTCCCGCCTCCCGTGGCCGGCTGCGCAGCCGCGCGGGCCTCACCGTTGGACAGGCCATCCCTCTACTCACCCACATCCCTCCACTTATGTTGCTTGATGTCTACCACACAACTTTATTCTTGTAGACACGTGTTGGGCCTCCAAGCGCAGAGTTTTCTATGATAGTAGCAATTTTCCCTCAAGTGGATGACCTAAGGTTTATCAATCTGTGAGAGGTGTAGGATGAAGATGGTCTCTCTCAAACAACCCTGCAACCAAATACAAGATATCTCTTGTGTCCCCAACACACCCAATACAATGGCAAATTGTATAGGTGCACTAGTTCGGCGAAGAGATGGTGATACAAGTGTTATATGGATGGTTGAAATATGTTTTTATAATCTGAATAAATAAAAACAACAAGGTAGAAAATAGTAAACGGGCACAAAACGGTGTTTCAATGCTTAAAAACAAGGCCTGGGGTCCGTACTTTCGCTAGTGCAATCTCCCAACAGTGCTAACATAGTTGGATCATATGATTATCCCTCAAAGTAAAACAAAGAATCACTCCCGAGTTCCTATTAGCGGAGAACAAAAGTTCAGAATTGTTTATAGGGTGCGAAGCCACCTCAAAGCTATTCTTTCTGATCGATCTATTCAAGAGTTCGTACCAAAATAACACAATGCTATTGTTTTCGTTCGATCTATCCAAGAGTTCGTACTAGAATAACACCAAAGCAAATTCATATTCATAATACTCAATCCACACAAAGAACTACAAAGAGTGCCCCAAGATTTCTACCGGAGAAATCAGGACAAGATCGTGTATCAACCCCTATGCATAGATTACCCCAAGGTTACCGCGGGAATCCGCAAGTTGAGTGCCAAAACATATATCAAGTGAACCAATACAATACCCCATTTTCACCACGAGTATTCAATTGCAAGAAATATATGAAGTGTTCCAAAATACATAAAAGTATTCAATCTGATAACCACGAAATCTCAAAGGGAAAAACTCAATTCATCACAACAAGATCCATATGATCCGACTATATTAACAAAGCCCGCGATACGTCAAGATCGTGACATCTCAAGAACACGAGAGAGAGAGAGAGAGAGAGAGAGATTAAACACATAGCTACTGGTACAAATCCTCAACCCCGAGGGTGAACTACTCCCTCCTCATCGTGGTGGCCACCGGGATGATGAAGATGGCCACTGGAGATGATCCCCCCTCTGGCAGGGTGCCGGAATGGGTCTAGATTGGTTTTCGGTGGCTACGGAGCCTTGCGGTGGCGGAACTTCTGATCTAGGTTAACCTCGAGGGGTTTCGGAATATTTGGGAATTTATAGTGCAAAGAAGGGGTATGGGAGGCCACCGAGGTGCGCACAACCCACCTGGGCGCGCCAGGGGGGCCTCGCGCGCCCTGGTGGGTTGTGCCCCCCTCGGGGCACCCCCAGGTGTAGCTCTGGCCCATTGGGTTCCTTTTGGTCCAAAAAATCTCCGTGAAGTATTGCGGCATTTGGACTCCTTTTGATATTGATTTCCCGCGATGTAAAAAACAAGTAAAAAACAGCAACTAGCACTGGGCACTGGGTCAATAGGTTAGTCCCAAAAAATGATATAAAGTTGTTATAAAATAATTGTAAAAGACCCAAGAATGATAGAATAACATCATGAATACTTCATAAATTATAGATACATTGGAGACGTATCATGGCTTCACCGCCTCTGGGTCATTCCCTTCTTGGGTCTCGCTGTCATCCATCGCGCTGGTGTTCTCGGCACAGCGTGATCAACGTTGTCAACAAACGACAACATTAGAAGAGGGATATACATGGAGAGGCTGATAGTTGGGACCCATATGGTCCGTGGCTGCATGCAAGCAAGTTCCTCCTTATTACGCCAAAAAGAATGAATCCTCCCAATGACAGCTGGGACCCACCAGCTATATCTTGGCATGAAAGGAAGTGCCTCCTTATTAAGTGAAAAGTAACGAGTGCTCCACATGATAGCTAGGGCCCACTAGATTTGGAGGCTGACGTGTGGCCCTACTAAGTTGATGCGTACGGAGGGCATTGTCAACTTAGTCAAGAAACGATACAATCACAAGTGACCGTTGGATTGTTAACATCCAACGGCCGTCCTGCTTCTTCAACCTCTAATTTTCTTACTCTAGCCTTCCAAACCACCGTGTGCTCCTGCCTCCCGTGGCCGGCTGTGCTGCCGCGGAGGCCTCACCTCCCCCTACTACACCCACCGCTGGCCAGCCCATCCCTCTACTCACCCACACCCTAGTTATTCTGCGGCGACGGCAGCCTCACACCGCAGCCGAACCAGTCAACCCTCGTACTACCCTCCGCATGTTCCTAGGCTCCGCTTTGTCCCATGCCTCACCGTCGTCCACCTTTTGGTGTTCTCCGCATAGCATGGTCAACTTGGTCAATAAACGACAACCATCAGAAGAGGACTGTATGCGGTGAGGCTGACAGATGGACCCACCAGCTACATCTTCGCACGCAAGGAAGTCCCTCCTTATTACGCGCAAAAAAAGAAACCTCCCCCTATCAGCTCGGACCCACCAGCTACATCTTCACACACAAGGAAGTGCCTCCTTATGCTCCCTCACAACCGGGACCCACCCGGTCGAAGCTACGTAGCGTTGTCATTCTGGTCACAAACGTGTACGTACATACTGGTCCATCAATTTTTCTGCCACGATGAACCGTGGCCCAATAAGGAGTGGTAGTTGTTTAGGCAGCGCCGCCTATATGGTGTACACGTACGTAGGTACATACCGGCGGGGTCTCTAACGCCTACTCGCACATACGTACGGCCAGGGCTCGTGTATATGGAGAGGCAGCGGAGGGCAGCAACAGCGTCCTGTTCATCGGCAGCCAACCAGCTTGGTCGGAATGGAGGAAATAGCGTCGGGTTCACCGAGAGCCAAGTGACTAGGTCAGAACGCGTCTTGTTCATCAGGAGGCAATAGACTAGGTCGGAATCCGTCGTGTTCATCGGGAGCCAACCGGCTTGGACGAAACAGCCGAAACGAGACCTGGTGTACCACAGAACGGAGGAAAACGGCCTTGTGTTCGATCGCCTACGGTCGAAATAGGGTCCTGTTCATCGGGAAGGGTCTAGCGTACCGCAAAACGGAGGAAACAGACTTGTGTTCGAGCTCCTACGGTCGAAACGGGGTGCTGTTGATCTTGAGGGGTGTGGCGTACCGCAAAAAGGAGGAAATGGACTTGTGTTGGAGTGCCTAAGGTCAAAACAGGGGACCTGTTCATCAAGAGGGGTGTGGCATACCGCAAAACGGGACTCCACTGGCTACTGTTCATCCACTATCAACTGCCTCGCTCCAGCCTCCACGGGCTACTGTTCATCCATAGTCGACTTCTTGATACGTCTCCAGCATATCTATAATTTTTGATTGCTCCATTCTATAGTATCTACTGTTTTGGACATTATTGGGCTTTATTATCCACTTTTATATTATTTTTGGGACTAACCTATTAACCGAAGGCCCAACCCAGAATTGCTGTTTTTTTGCCTGTTTTAGGGTTTCGAAGAAAAGGAATATCAAACGGATTCCAAATGGAATGAAACCTTCGGGAATGTGATTTTCTCACCAAACAAGGCCCGGGAGACTTGGACCCTACAACACACAAAAGAGGAGGCCACGAGGTAGGGGCGCGCCTACCCCCGAGGCGCGCCCTCCACCCTCGTGGGCCCCCTCTTGCTCCACCGACGTACTCCTTCCTCCTATATATACCTATGTACCCCCAAACGATCAGATACGGAGACAAAAACCTAATTCCACCCCCGCAACTTTCTGTATCCATGAGATCCCATCTTGGGGCCTATTCCGGAGCTCCGCCGGAGGGGGCCTCGATCAAGGAGGGCTTCTACATCAACACCATAGCCCCTCCGATGAAGTGTGAGTAGTTTACCTCAGACCTACGGGTCCATAGTTATTAGCTAGATGGCTTCTTCTCTCTTTTTGGATCTCAATACAATGTTCTCGCCCTCTCTTGTGGAGAACTATTCGATGTAATCTTCTTTTTGCGGTGTGTTTGTTGAGACTGATGAATTGTGGGTTTATGGTCAAGTCTATATATGAACAATATTTGAATCTTCTCTGAATTCTTTTATGTATGATTGGTTATCTTTGCAAGTCGGTTTAGCCTACTAGATTGATCTTTCTTGCAATGGGAGAAGTGCTTAGCTTTGTGTTCAATCTTGCGGTGTCCTTTCCTAGTGACAGTAGGGGCAGGAAGGCACGTATTGTATTGTTGCCATCAAGGATAGCAAGATGGGTTTTTCGTCATGTTGCATGAGTTTATCCCTCTACATCATGTCATCTTGCCTGAGGCGTTACTCTGTTTTTAACTTAATACTCTAGATGCATGCTGGATAGCGGTCGATGAGTGGAGTAATAGTAGTAGATGCAGGCAGGAGTCGGTCTACTTGTCTTAGACGTGATGCCTATATACATGATCATGCCTAGATATCTCATAATTATGCTCAATTCTGTCAATTGCACAACAGTAATTTGTTCACCCACCATAGAATACTTATGCTCTCGAGAGAAGCCACTAGTGAAACCTATGGCCCCCGGGTCAATCTTTATCATATTAATCTCCTACTACTTAGTTATTTCCTTTGCTCTTTACTTTTCCTTTATTTTACTTTTCATGTTTATCACAAAAATACCGAATATATTATCTTATCATATCTATCAGATCTCACTCTCGTAAGTGGCCGTGTAGGGATTGACAACCCCTATTCGCGTTGGTT
This sequence comes from Triticum dicoccoides, assembly GCF_002162155.2. Lineage (NCBI taxonomy): Eukaryota > Viridiplantae > Streptophyta > Magnoliopsida > Poales > Poaceae > Triticum > Triticum dicoccoides. Next base: position 373,253,469 of record NC_041390.1, read on the forward strand.
GCGAGTATTTATTTGTTTTGTGCAGGTATGAGGGACTCGCGCGTAGCCTCCTACTGGATTGATACCTTGGTTCTCAAAAACTGAGGGAAATACTTACGCTACTTTGCTGCCTCATCCCTTCCTCTTCGGGGAAAACCAATGCCGTGCCCAAGAGGTAGCAAGAAGGATTTCTAGCGCCGTTGCCGGGGAGGTCTACGCAAAAGTCAACATACCAAGTACCCATCACATACCCTTATCTCCCACATTACACTATTTGCCATTTGCCTCTTGTTTTCCTCTCCCCCACTTCAGCCTTGCCTTTTTATTCTCCCTCTCTCTCTATCCTCCATCTCTTTCTCTATTTTCCCCTTTTTGCCCGCTTGTTTTTTGTTTGCTTGTGTGTTAGTTTTCTTGCTTGTCACGATGGCTCAAGATAATACTAAATTATGTGACTTCACCAATACCAAGAACAATGATTTTATTAGTACCCCGATTGCTCCTCTTACCGATGCTGAATCTTGTGAAATTAATACTGCTTTGGTAAATCTTGTCATGAAAGATCCATTTTCCGGCCTTCCTAGTGAAGATGCCTCTACCCATCTAAATAGATTCGTTGATTTGTGTGATATGCAAAAGAAGAAACATGTGGATAATGATATTGTTAAATTTAAGCTATTTCCTTTTTCACTTAGAGATCGTGCTAAAGCTTGATTTTCGTCTTTGCCTAAAAATAGTATTGATTCATGGAATAAGTGCAAAGATGCTTTTATCTCTAAGTATTTTCCTCCCGCTAAGACCATCTCTCTTAGAAACGATATTATGTAATTTAAGCAACTTGATCATGAACATGTTGCACAAGCTTGGTAGAGAATGAAACTAATGAAAGGTAATTGCCCTACTCATGGTTTGAATTTGTGGATGATTATACAAATTTTTTATGCTGGATTAAATTTTGCTTCGAGAAATCTTTTAGATTCGGCCGCGGGAGGAACTTTTATGGAAATCACTTTAGGAGAAGCTACTAAACTCCTAGTTAATATTATGGCTAATTATTCTCAATGGCATACTGAAAGATCTACTAATAAAAAGGTGCATGCAATAGAAGAAATTAATGTTTTGAGTGGAAAGATGGATGAACTTAAGAAATTATTTGCTAATAAGAGTGTTTCTTCTGATCCTAATGATATGCCCTTGTCTACTTTGATTGAGAATAATAATGCATCTATGGATGTGAATTTTGTTGGTAGGAACAATTTTGGTAACAACGCGTATAGATGAAATTTTAATCCTAGGCCTTATCCTAGTAATCCCTCTAATAATTATGGTAATTCATACAACAATTCTTTTGGAAATTATAATAAGATGCCCTCTGATTTTGAATCTAATATTAAAGAATTCATTACTTCGCAAAAGAATTTTAATTATTTGATTGAAGAAAAATTGCTTAAGATTGATGAGTTGGCTAGGAACGTTGATAGAATTTCTCTTGATGTTGATTCTTTGAAACTTAGATCTATTCCACCTAAGCATGATATCAATGAGTCTCTCAAAGCCAGGAGAATTTCCATTGATGAGTGCAAAGAAAGAACCGCTAGGATGCATGCTAAGAAAGATGCCTTTATAAGAGCGTGTTCTTCTAGTTCCCATGAAAATAATGATGAAGATCTAAAAGTTATTGATGTGTTCCCTATTAAATCTTTGTTTTGCAATATGAGTCTTAAAAATGATGGGACTTAATATGATCCACCTTTACCTAGAAGGCGTTCTAAGAATTCGGAATTTTTTGATCTTGATGCTAAAATTGATAAAAGTGGGATTGAAGAAATTAAAACCCTAGATGTTGCTAAACCCACTATTATGGATTTCAAGGAATTTAACTATGAAAATTGCTCTTTGATTGATTGTATTTCCTTGTTGCAATCCGTGCTAAATTCTCCTCATGCTTATAGTCAAAATAAAGCGTTTATTAAACATATCATTGATGCCTTGATGCAATCTTATGAAGAAAAACTTGAATTAGAAGTTTCTATCCCTAGAAAGCTTTATGATGAGTGGGAACCAACTATTAAAATTAAAATTAAAGATCATGAATGCTATGCTTCATGTGATTTGGGTGCTAGTGTTTCCATGATCCCAAAAACTTTGTGTGATTTGTTAGGTTTCCGTGATTTTGATGATTGCTCTTTAAACTTGCACCTCGTGGTTTCCACTATTAAGAAACCTTTGGGAAGAATTAATTATTTTCTTATTGTTGCAAATAGGAATTATGTGCCCATAGATTTCATTGTTCTTGACATAGATTGCAATTCTTCATGTCCTATTATTCTTGGTAGACCTTTCCTTAGAACGATTTGGTGTAATTATTGATATGAAGGAAGGAAATATTAGATTCCAATTTCCATTAAGGAAAGGCATGGAACACTTTCCTAGAAAGAAAATTAAATTACCTTATGAATCTATTATGAGAGCCACTTATGGATTGCCTACCAAAGATGGCAATACCTAGATCTATCATGGCTTGTTATGCCTAGCTAGGGGCGTTAAACGATAGCGCTTGTTGGGAGGCAACCCAATTTTATTTTTATTCCTTGCTTTTTGCTCCTGTTTAGTAATAAATAATTTATCTAGACACTGTTTAGGTTGTGTTTTTTGTGTTTAATTAGTGTTTGTGCCAAGTAGAACCGTTGAGAAGACTTGGGGAAAGTCTTGTTACACTTACTGTAAAAAACAGAAACTATAGTTCTCACGAGAAATACTGCCGTTTTTATTTGGACAGTCCTATTTAGTTAAGTATTTTTTCAGATGATTAATAGATAAATTACTCACGTCCAGAAATTTATTTTAGAATTTTTGGGGTTCCAGATCTTGTGCTAGCTACAAATTACTACAGACTGTTCCGTTTTGACAGATTCTGTTTTTCATGTGTTGTTTGCTTATTTTGATGAATCTATGGCTAGTAAAATAGTTTATAAACCATAAATAAGTTGGAATACAGTAGGTATAACACCAATATAAATAAAGAATGAGTTCATTACAGTACCTTGAAGTGGTCTTTTGTTTTCTTTCGCTAACGGAGCTCACGAGATTTTCTACTTTAAGTTTTCTGTTGTGAAGTTTTCAAGTTTCGGGTAAAGATTTGATGGATTATGGAACAATGAGTGGCAAGAGCCTAAGCATGGGGATGCCCATGGCACCCCCAAGATAATCTAAGGACACATAAAAGCCAAAGCTTGGTGATGCCCCGGAAGGCATCCCCTCTTTCGTCTACTTCTATCGGTAACTTTACTTGGAGCTATATTTTTATTCGCCACATGATATGTGTTTTGCTTGGAGCGTCTTGTATGATTTGATACTTTTTAGTTTACCACAATCATCCTTTCTGTACACACTTTTTAGAGAGCCATACATGATTTGGAATTTGTTAGAATACTCTATGTGCTTCACTTATATCTTTTGAGTTATGTAGTTTTGCTCTAGTACTTCCCTTATATCTTTTAGAGCACGGTGGTGGATTTGTTTTATAGAAACTATTGATCTCTCATGCTTCACTTAGATATTTTGAGAGTCTTAAATAGCATGGTAACTTGCTTAAAATCCTAATATGCTTGGTATCCAAGATCAGTAATAAAACTTTCTTCTGAGTGTGTTGAATACTATGAGAAGTTTGATGCTTGATAATTGTTTTGAGATATGAAGATGGTGATATTAAAGTTGTGCTAGTTGAGTAGTTGTGAATTTGAAGAATACTTGTGTTAAAGTTTGTGATTCCCGTAGCATGCACATATGGTGAACCGTTATGTGATGAAGTCGGAGCATGATTTATTTTTTGATTCTCTTCCTTATGAGTGGCAGTCGGGGACGAGCGATGATCTTTTCCTACCAATCTATCCCCCTAGGAGCATGTGCGTAATAATTTGCTTTGATAACTTGTAGATTTTTTCAATAAGTATATGAGTTATTTATGACTAATGTTGAGTCCATGGATTATACGCACTCTCACCCTTCCACCCTTGCTAGCTTCTCTAATACCGCGCACCTTTCGCCGGTATCATACACCCACCATATACCTTCCTCAAAACAACCACCATACCTACCTATTATGGCATTTCCATAGCCATTCCGAGATATATTGCCATGCAACTTTCCACCGTTCCGTATATTATGACACACTCCATCATTGTCATATTTCTTAGCATGATCATGTAGTCGACATCGTATTTGTGGCAAAGCCACCATTCATAATTCTTTCATACATGTCACTAATGAGTCATTGCATATCCCGGTGCACTGCCGGAGGCATTCATATAGAGTCATATTTTGTTCTAAGTATCGAGTTGTAATGGTTGAGTTGTAAGAAAAGTAAAAGTGTGATGACAATCATTACTAGAGCATTGTCCCAGTGAGGAAAGGATGATGGAGACTACGATTCCCCCACAAGTCGGGATGAGACTCCGGACGAAAAATATAAAAAAAAGAGTCCATAAAAAAAGAGAAACGTCCCAAATAAAAAAATGAGAGAAAAAGATAGAAGGGACAATGCTACTATCCTTTTACCACACTCGTGCTTCAAAGTAGCACCATGATATTCACGATAGAGAGTCTCCTATGTTATCACTTTCATATACTAGTGGGAATTTTTCATTATAGAACTTGGCTTGTATATTCCAATGATGGGCTTCCTCAAAATGCCCTAGGTCTTCATGAGAAAGCAAGTTGGATGCACACCCACTTAGTTTCTTTTTGAGCTTTCATATACTTATAGCTCTAGTGCATCCGTTGCATGGCAATCCCTACTCACTCACATTGATATCTATTGATGGGCATCTCCATAGCCCGTTGATATGCCTAGTTGATGTGAGACTATCTTCTCCCTTTTTGTCTTCTCCACAACCACCATTATATTCCACCTATAAGTGCTATGTCCACGGCTCACGCTCATGTATTGCATGAAGATTGAAAAAATTAGAGAACACCAGAAGTATGAAACAATTGCTTGGCTTGTCATCGGGGTTGTGCATGATTTAAATATTTTGTGTGGTGAAGATGGAGCATAGCCAGACTATATGATTTTGTAGGGATAACTTTCTTTGGCCCTATTATTTTGAGAAGACATAATTGCTTTGTTAGTATGCTTGAAGTATTATTATTTTAATGTCAATATTAAACTTTTGTCTTGAATCTTTCGGATCTGAATATTCATACCACAATTAAGAAGAATTACATTAAAATTATGCCAAGTAGCACTCCGCATCAAAAATTCTATTTTTATCATTTACCTACTCGAGGACGGGCAGGAATTAAGCTTGGGGATGCTTGATACGTCTCCAACGTATCTATAATTTTTGACTGCTCCATGCTACATTATCTACTGTTTTGGACATTATTGGGCCTTATGATCCACTTTTATATTATTTTTGGGACCAACCTATTAACCGGAGGCCCAGCCTAGAATTGCTATTTTTTGCTTGTTTTAGGGTTTCAAAGAAAAGGAATATCAAACGGAGTCCAAACTGAATGAAACCTTTGGGAACATGATTTTCTCAACAAACAAGACCCGGGAGACTTGGACCCTGCGTCAAGACACAAAACAGGAGGCCACGAGGTAGGGGGGCACGCCCTCCACCCTCGTGGGCCCCCTGTTGCTCCACCGACGTACTCCTTCCTCCTATATATACCTACGTACCCCCAAACGATCAGATACGAAGCCAAAAACCTAATTCCACCACCGCAACTTTCTGTATCCACGAGATCCCATCTTGGGGCCTGTTCCGGAGCTCCGTCGGAGGGGGCATCGATCACGGAGGGCTTCTACATCAACACCATAGCCCCTCCGATGAAGTGTGAGTAGTTTACCTCAGACCTACGGGTCCATAGTTATTAGCTAGATGGCTTCTTCTCTCTTTTTGGATCTCAATACAATGTTCTCCCCTCTCTTGTGGAGAACTATTCGATGCAATCTTCTTTTTGCGGTGTGTTTGTTGAGACCGATGAATTGTGGGTTTATGATCAAGTCTATTTATGAACAATATTTGAATCTTCCCTGAATTCTTTTATGTATGATTGGTTATCTTTGCAAGTCTGTTCGAATTATCAATTTGGTTTGGCCTACTAGATTGACCTTTCTTACAATGGGAGAAGTGCTTAGCTTTGGGTTCAATCTTGCGGTGTCCTTTCCCAGTGACAGCAGGGGCAGCAAGGCACATATTGTATTGTTGCCATCGAGGATAACAAGATGGGGTTTTCGTCATATTGCATGAGTTTATCCCTCTACATCATGTCATCTGGCTTAAGGCGTTACTCTGTTTTTAACTTAATACTCTAGATGCATGCTGGATAGCGGTCGATGAGTGGAGTAATAGTAGTAGATGCAAGAAGGAGTCGATCTACTTGTCTCGGACGTGATGCCTATATACATGATCATGCCAAGATATTCTCAAAATTATGCTCAATTCTGTCAATTGTTCAACAGTAATTTGTTCACCCACCGTAGAATACTTATGCTTTCGAGAGAAGCCACTAGTGAAACCTATGGCCCCCGGGTCTATCTTTATCATATTAATCTCCTACTACTTAGTTATTTCCTTTGCTCTTTAATTTGCCTTTATTTTACTTTGCATCTTTATCACAAAAATACCAAAAATATTATCTTATCATATCTATCAGATCTCACTCTCGTAAGTGGCCGTGTAGGGATTGACAACCCCTATTCACATTGGTTGTGAGGATTTATTTGTTTTGTGCAGGTACGAGGGACTCGCGTGTAGCATCCTACTGGATTGACACCTTGGTTCTCAAAAACTGAGGGAAATACATATGCTACTTTGCTGCATCATCCCTTCCTCTTCGAGGAAAACCAACGCAGTGCTCAAGAGGTAGCACTTCCTCCAGCCTCCACCTGCTACTTCTCAACACGGGGTCCTGTTCATCCAGCCCTCCACCGGCTACTATTCAACCAGCCCTCCATGGGGTCCTGTTCATCCAGCCCTCCACCGGGTCATGTTCATCCACCCCAACCGGCTCGATCACGGTCCTGTTCATCCAGCAGCAATGGCCTCTACTACCATGGGGTCATGTTCATCTAATCCCCAGTAGGAACTGTCCATCCAACTCCCCCAAGAACGCTCACTATTCATTAAGAGGCAGTAGGTTCGATCGACTTCAGTTAGCAGCAGTAGCAAAGGAATCGATCGATCGGCTTCAGTTAGTAGTAGTAGCGAAGGAATCGATCGATTGGGTTCACTAACGCGTAGCCTACAGTGAAATCGCTCGGGTTCAGTAGGCGAATGCCTCGCTCTATTTCAGTTAGAGCCCAATGCGTCGCACCCACGCGCGTACTTGTATGACAGAAACACGCATCGCTCGGCCCCGACCACCCACCGTAACTGGGAACTCACCGATATTTTCCTCGCCCTCACTTCTACCATGGTTTTTCCATCATGGACGGCCCAAAGAATGTCCTGCAGCTGCATCTCCAGCCCGCCCAGGATGAAAAATCCAATTTTTGTCATGATTTTTTTTCATAGAAGTAGGAGCCCACCACATCTATGATGATACCAGGTTTTGTCAAAATTATCGTCATAGAAGTGCCATAAGCTTGACAGATTTTTTTTTCGTTTGGCCCAAAATGTCATGGATGTGTCTTTTTTTGTAGTGCATTCTAATATTTAGGTTTTTGACAATTTGGTCTTGCACATGTAGGTCCTGCTGTCAAAGGTTTTGACCCACTATTCGACCCTTTTTGCATATGGGGAAATGAGTTGTCCATGAATATCAATCAAGTCAAGAAACTCAGAAAGATTGTTAGGATAAAGAAATTGGCAACAAAATAACAAGTTCTTTGTATGCACAATGAGGAAGACACCAGTTAACTACAAGATGGTACTAACTATTATACCTTTCCTTTTTTTATTCCTTTACCCCATTTCCAATATAGATATATTTATGCACATCCTTGTTTTTAGGCCTTTCCAAAGCAATTCATTGATGATTACCTCTCAAACCACCTCTATGGTCAGGAGGCGAGGAAGGTTTTCATACAACACCCATGGTTCAATATTGAAGTGTTCCTGAAGAGGAGAAGGATGGACAATCAATACAGGCTACTATTCATCCACCGTCGACTTCCTCGACCTCCACCTGCTACTATTCATCCACCGTTGACTTCTTCCAACCTCCACCTGCTACAATTCACCATAGGGTCCTATTCATCCAGCCTCCACTGGCTACTGTTCAACCAGCCCTCTCCATGAGGTCCTGTTCAACCACCCCCCCCCACGTGCTACTATTTATACAGCCCTCCACCGGCTACTATTCAACAAGCTCTCCACGGGGTCCTGTTCATCCAGCCCTCCGCGGGTCCTGTTCATCCACCCTCAACTGGCTCGATCGGGGTCCTGTTCATCTAGCGGCAACGGCCTCTAATACTAGGGGGGTCCTATTCATCCAACCCCACCGGGAATTGTTCATCCAACCCCCAGGTTCGATCAGCTTCAGTTAGCAGTAGTAGTGAAGGAATAGCTCGATCGGGTTCAGTTAACAGCCAGATCGATCGATTGCTCGGGTTCAGTAACGCATAGCCTATGGTGCAATCACTCGGGTTCGGTAGGCGAACTCCTCGCTCGGGTTCAGTTAGAGCCCAACGCCATGCACCCACGCGCGTACGTGTACGAGAGAAACGTGCAACGCTCGGCCCCGACCACCCACCATAACCCGGAACTCCCAGATATTTTCCACGCCCTCCCTTCTACCTTTGTTTTTTCTGCCATGAACAGCCCAAAAAATGTCATGCAGCTGCGTCTCCGGCCCGCCCAGGACAAAAATCCCATTTTCTGTCAAGATTTTTTGTCATTAAAGTAGGAGCCCACCACATCTGTGGCGATACCGGGTTTGGTCACAATTATCGTCATAGAAGTGTCATAAGCATGACAAAATATTTCTTTGTTCGGCCCAAAATGTCACGGATGTGTCTTTTTTGTAGTGCACTCTAATATTTAGGGTTTTTAACAATTTGGTCTTGCACATTTAAGTCCTGCTGTCAGAATTTTTGACCCACTAGTAAACCGTTTTAGCATATGGGAAGTGTGTTGCCCAAGAATATCAATCAAGTCAAGCAACTAAGAAAGATTGTTAGGATAAAGAAATTACCGACAAAAAACAACAAGATCTTTGTGTGCACAATGAAGAAGACATTAGTTAACTATAAGATGGTACTAACTATTATACCTTTCCTTTTTTATTCCTTTGCCCCATTTCCAATAGAGATATTTGTGCACATACTTATTTTCAGGCCTTTCCAAAAAATTCACTGATGATTACCTCTCAAACCACCTCTATGGCCAGGAGGCGAGGAAGGTTTTCATACAACACCCATGGTTCAATATTGAAGTGTTCCTGAAGAGGACGAAGGATGGACGGTCAATCATCCACATGCACTGGCCTAAAGTCAAAAAACGGGACTCCATGGGCTACTATTCATCCACCATCTACTGCCTCGCCCCAGCCTCCACTGGCTACTGTTCGTCCACCTTCGACTTCCTCCAGGCTCCACATGCTACTATTCATCCACCATCGACTTCCTCCAGCCTCCACCAGCTACTATTCACCACGGGGTCCTGTTCATCCAGCCTCCACCGGTTATTGTTCAACCAGCCCTCTCCACGGGGTCCTGTTCAACCACCCCTCCACGGGCTATTGTTCATCCAGCCTCCCACCGGCTACTGTTCAACTAGCTCTCCACGGGGACCTGTTCATCCAGCCCTCCACGGGGTCCTGTTCATCCAGCTGCAATGGCCTCTACTACCACGGGGTCCTGTTCATCCAACCCCCACCGGGAACTGTTCATCGAATCCCCCCCAACAATGCTCACTGTTCACCAACAGGTAGCAGGTTCGAGTGGCTTCAGTTAGCAGCAGTAGCGAAGGAATCGCTCGATCGGGTTCAGTTAACAGCCAGATCGATCGATCGCTTGGGTTTAGTAACGCGTAGCCTGTAGTGCAATCGCTCGGGTTTAGTAGGCGAATGCCTCGCTCGGGTTCAGTTAGAGCCCAATGCCACGCACCCACGCGCGTACGTGTATGAGAGAAACGTGCATCGCTCGGCCCTGACCACCCACCATAACGTGGAACTCCCCGATATTTTCCTCGCCCTCGCTTCTACCATCGTTTTTTCATCATGGACGGCCCAAAAAATGTCATGCAGCTGCGTCTCCGGCCCGTCCAGGATGAATAGCCCATTTTCTGTCATGATTTTTTGTCATAGAAGTAGGAGCCCACCACATCTATGATGATACCGGGTTTTGTCACAATTATCATCAGAGAAGTGTCATAAACATGACATAAATTTTTTCGTTTAGCCCGAAATGTCATGGATGTGTCTTTTTTTGCAGTGCATTCTAATATTTAGGTTTTTAACAATTTGGTCTTGCACATGTAGGTCCTGCTGTCAGAGGTTTTGACCCACTATTCAACCCTTTTTGCATATGGGTAAATGAGTTATCCATGAATATCAATCAATTCAAGAAACTCAGAAAGATTGTTAGGATAAACAATTACCGACAAAAAACAACAAGATCTTTGTGTGCACAATGCAGAAGGCATCAATTAACTACAAGATGGTACTAACTATTGTACCTTTCCTTTTTTATTCCTTTGCCCCCATTTCCAATATAGAGATATTTATGCACATCCTTGTTTTCAGGCCTTTCCAAAGCAGTCCACATGATTACCTCTCAAACCACCTCTATGGTCCGGAGATTAGGAAGGTTTTCATACAACACCCATGGTCCAATATTAAAGTGTTCCTGAAGAGGACGAATGATGGATGGTTAATCATCCATAGGCACTGGCCTAAAGTTACAAAACGGGAATCTACGGGCTACTGTTCATCCACCACTGACTTCATCTAGCCTCCACTTGCCACATTTCGTCCACCGTCGACTTCCTCCAACCTTCACCAGCTACTATTCACCATGAGGACCTCTTCATCCAACCTCCATCGGCTACTGTTCAACCAGCCCTCTCCACGGGGTCCTGTTTAACCACCCCTCCACGGGCTACTGTTCATCCAGCCCTCCACCGTCTACTATTCAACCATATCTCCATGGGGTCCTGTTCATCTAGCCCTCCACGGGGTCATGTTCATCAAGTGGCAACGGCCTCTACTACCACGGGGGCCTGTTCATCCAACTCCCACCGGGAACTGTTCATCGAACACCCCCAACAACGCTTACTGTTGAAGGAGAGTTAACAGCAGTTGTCGAATCTACTAATAAAGCTAATGTCATTGTTGGTGAGCCCAGGGAAGACAAGGCGGGCCACAAGGTCTTGGGGAGACAAGTTGTGCTTGATAAGCAACCCGACGGCAAGGAAGTGATCAAAATCACCATCAAGAACCCTACACTCGGGGGGCAATGATGACCCACAAGTATAGGGGATCAATTGTAGCTCTTTTCAATAAGTAAGAGTGTCGAACCCAACGAGGAGTAGAAGGAAATAACAAGTGATTTTCAGTAAGGTATTGTCTGCAAGTGCTGAAATTGTAAGTAGGGAGTAGTTTGATAGCAAGATAATTTGTAACGAGCAAGTAATGATAATAGTAACAAAAGTGCAGCAATGTATCCCAATCCTTTTGAGGCAAAGGACAGGCCAAAATGGTCACTTATGATAAGCAAAGCGTTCTTGAGGGTACACGGGAATTTCATCTAGTCACTTTCTTCATGTTGGTTTGATTTGTGTTCGCTACTTTGATAATTTGATATGTGGGTCGAACGGTGCTTAGGTGTTGTTCTTACTTGACCAAACCTCCTACTTGTGATTAACCCTCCCACAAGCATCCGCAACTACGAGAAAAGTATTAAGAATAAATTTTAACCATAGCATTAAAGTTTTGGATCCAATCGGTCCCTTACGAAATAGCGCATAAACTGGGGTTTAAGCTTCTATCACTCTCGCAACCCACCATCTAATTGCTACTACACAATGCATCCCCTTAGGCCCAAATATGATGAAGTGTCATGCAGTCGATGTTCACATGACACCACTAAGGGAATAACAACGTTCATACTATGAAAATATCAAACACATATCAAGCTCACATGATTACTTGCAACACGATTTCTCCCGTGACCTCAAGAACAAAAGTAACTACTCACAAATGATAAACATGTTCATCATCAGAGGAGTATTAAATAGCATAATGGATCTGAACATATAATCTTCCACCAAATAAACCATATAGTCAACTACAAGATGTAATCAACACTACTAGTCACCCACAAGTACCAATCTATAGTTCCGTTAACAATATGTTACACAAGAGATGAACTAGGGTTTGAGAGGAGATGGTGCTGTTGAAGATGTTGATGGAGATTGCCCTCCCCAAGACGGGAGAGTTTTTGGTGATGATGATGACGATAATTTCCCCCTCGAGGAGGGATGTTCCCCCCGCAAAATCGCTTCGTCAGAGGGCAAAATTGCTCCTGCACAAGTTCCGCCTCGAGGCGGCGGCGCTTTGTCCCGAATGTCCTCCTCTTATTTTTCTAGGTCAAAATGACTTATATACCAGAAGATAGGCACCAGAGGTGGCCCGAGGAGGCCACAACCCACCATGGCGCGCCCACCTGGTGGCCCCCCCTCTCGTGTTTATTGGCTTCAGTATTTCTTAAATAATCCATAAAAAATCTCTGTGAAGTTTTAGCTCATTTGGAGTTGTGCAGAATAGGTGGCTTGGCGTAGCTTTTCCAGGTCCAGATTTCCAACTGCCGGAATTCTCCCTCTTGGTGTGTTCCCTGCAAATTATGAGAGAAAAGGCATTAGAATTACTCCAAAAAGCATGATTATGGATAAAAACATTATAAATAATAGTAAGAAAACATGATGCAAAATGGACGTATCAGGCAACCACAAGTGCAAGAGAACACTCTTGCCAAATTTGTTAAGCCCAAGAGTCCAGAGGTTGGCAAGTGGAAGATGCCTGAAGGTAAAGTGCATCACAAGAAGATGAAGCCAACTTTTGATATGTTTTTGTCCAAATATGTCAATCAAGCAGCCGGTTCTAGATCTAACCGGTCATCAACTTTGAAGCGCTCAAGGTCACCTCCTTGGGAAGACTTTCAGCATCATTCAAGGCCATATGGGTCGTGGGCACCGGGACCATTGATGGCGCCACCTCCTATGCGCCATACTACATGGGAGGTTTCAATGGAGGATGGGGGCAGCCCCCAATGGCCACTTATGCTTTTCATCCAGGGTGGGTAGACACAAGGAGGCCCATTCGTGAGAGGCTTTCTAATGCCACACGAGGCCGTTTGAACAACGGTGTCAATCGGCCAATGCAAGATAATCATGGAAGGGTTGGCAAGCAAGTGTGGCATGCTAAATCACCAAGTGCTAAAATTTCAGAGCCAAGCAAGCAAAATGAGAAGAATACTAGTGTCGAAACTATTATGATAGGCACTAAAGAATTAACAATCAAAGAGCCGATTATTCTTGATAATCTGGTTGATGTGGCTACTGTCCAACAGGGTTCCATGGCTAATGATCATGAAGCTAGCAAAAACAAGGCCAAGTCGAGGGATCCAAAATATACTCAGCCTAAGTGGTGTCCTTCCAGTTTGACCAAGGCACAAAAAAGGAGATTGCAGTGCATGAGGGGCCATGAGAAGGTGGAACAAGAAGTAGAGAAGCAAAAGGGATAAATTGTTCAATGAAAGTCATCCCATGGTACCCCCAAAACAAGTGTCGAAGCCTAAGAAAAAGGAAAACATAGCAACTTCTGCATTGATCATAGCAACACCTACACTACCAACGTAGTATGATGCGGCTGCTATTAGATCGTCCACTTCACCTATTACTTCCTCTTCACTGGGAGATATTTCAGAGTAAAGGGACATGCTTGAGGATGGATATGATATGCTTGATTATGAGTCTACACCGGTTCATGAAGGTATGTATATTAATATGATGTATTACTTACCTACTGAATTTCATGCTATAGATGAAGAAGGGGATGTAGTTCAGTTGGATTTTGGTCCAAAATCCAACTATAGTCGAGAAGCCAAAAGAACCGGTGACGCACCTGAAGCAATTGTTCCTTAAAGGTCATATTAATGGATCACCGGTTGCTAGAATGCTTGTTGATGGTGGTGCTGTGGTGAATCTTATGCCATATTCGGTCTTCAAAAAACTGGGGCTTCATGATGAAGAGTTGAAAGACCAACATGGTGCTCAATGGATTTGAAGGCAAAGAGAAAACTGAAGCCAAAGGTGTGATGTATGTGGAGCTCACAGTGGGAAGTAAAACTTTGGCTACTGCAATCTTTGTCGCCAGGTGCAAGGTAACTACAATGTGATATTAGGCCGTGATTGGGTTCATGCAAACCAATGCGTGTTGTCTACTATGCACCACTTATTAATTCAGTGGGTTGATGATGAAGTAGAAGTCACTCATGCGGATAATTCGGCTTGTGTTACTTTGGCCAATGCATCGGTGGATTGGCAACATCCCAATGCTACTTTCTTGATTGGGCGTGACTTATCAGAATTTGATTTTCTTAGCAACAAAAAAAGTGTTTTCGTGCCCGTTTCTTTAAAGACAGTTGGCAATAATTAGCTCCAAGGTATGATGTATTTAAATGGATCCTAACACAGAGTGGTTACAAAAGCGTCTTGTAGAATATCTGTCCAATGAGAACGATATGTATGAGTGCATAGAAGAGTTAGATGATATGGATAAATTAGGACAATGTTTTACATCGGCCGATCCATTAGAAGAGATAGATATAGGAGATGGTTCAATTCCAAGGCCGACATTTGTACACAAAAATTTAAGAGCCGATCATAAATCTAAGTTGATCGAGCTATTGAAAGAATATGTTTGTTTCTTTGCATGGGAATTGCATGAGATGCCAGGTTTAAGCCGAGAGCTAGTGAAGCATCAGTTACCTATAAAGGCCAGTTTTAGACCATACAAGCAATCGACTAGAAAGTTTAATCCAAAAACGTATGACCTGATCAAGGAAGAGATCAGTTGTTTGCTTAAAGCTAATTTTATTAGACCTTGTAGGTATGCCGAGTGGATTTCTAACATTGTGCCAGTAGAGAAGAAAGGCTCTGGCAAGTTGAGGGTGTGCATTGATTTCAGAGATTTGAATAGAGCTACACCTAAAGACGAGTATCCCATGCCAATAGCTGATATGCTTATTAATGATGCTTTTGGGGATAAGGTCATTAGCTTTCTTGATGGTAATGTGGGGTATAATCAGACTTTTATGGCCGAAGAGGACATGCCAAGAATAGCTTTTCGATGCCCCAATTTCCTTGGTTTATTTGAGTGGACGGCGATGACCTTTGGATTAAAGAATGCCGGCTCCACGTATCAAAGGGCAATGAATTTAATTTTTCAAGATTTACTTGGTGTTATACTTGAGGTCTATATTGATGATATCGTTGTCAAATTGGATGCTCTTGAATCTCACTTAGCCGATTTGCGTTTGGCTTTTGAAAGAATGGAGAAATATGGGCTGAAAATGAGTCATTTAAAGTGTGTCTTTGGTGTATCGACTGGGAAGTTTCTGGGTTTCATTATTCATGAAGATGGCGTGGAAATTGATCCCAAAAAGATAGAAGCTATACAGAAAGTAGAGGCTCCAACATGCAAGAGAGATATGCAAAAATTCCTTGGCAAGGTCAATTATTTGAGGAGATTCATAGCCAATCTATCAGGGAAGGTTGATGCATTTACTCCTGTCCTTCGGTTAAAGAATGATGTTGATTTTACTTGGGGGGGGGGGACAGCAAGAGGCATTTGATATGATTAAGAAATATTTGTGCACTACTGCGATTATGAAAGCGCCCATGCACAGGGAGCCATTTAGACTTTACATTGCAGCGGAGGAAGGTGTTATTGGTGCTGTTTTGACTCAAGAGACTGAAGGAAAGGATCATGGTATTACTTATTTGAGCCGACGCTTATTGGACGCCGAGACAAGGTATACATTTATTGAGAAATTATGGTTATACTTATATTATGCATGCACAAAATCGAGACATTATCTAGTGCCTAGAACTTGCATTATAGCTTGTCAAACCGATGTCATCAAATACATGTTGCATAGGCCAATTCTTAGTGGTAGAATTGGCAAGTGGGCTGATGCTTTAATTGAATATGATTTGGCTTATGAATCTCTAAAATCCATGAAAGGCCAAATTGTTGCTAATTTTGTTGTTGAGCATCAGATTGATGGTTCAGTTTGTAGCAATGGCCAAGGTGTCGGTATTGTTTACATATCTCCTAAGGGTGTTGTTTTTGAAGTCTTGTGCCGCTTAGAATATTTTTGCACAAATAATCAATCCGAATATGAAGTATTGTTACCCGGCTTAGAGATTTTGCTTGCCATAGGTGTTACACATATTGAGGCTTTTGGTGATTCGCTATTAGTAGTGTAGCAAATATCCAAAGTTTTTCAATGTTTTGACGAATCACTTAATGTTTATCTTGATAAATGTCTAGATATAATTTCTTTTTCGGATTATTTTAGCATTGCTCATATATCAAGACATGACAATTGGAGAGCAAATGAGTTGGCACAACAAGCATCCGACTATCATGTTGATTGTGGCATGTTTCATATTTCTGAAAGGCTAATGTCTAGTCTTGCCAACATAGGGGAGGCTGAACCGGAGCCAACCGTTTCGGCCACTAATGAAATATTTAATGCAGGAGAAAATCAAGACTGGACGAAACCCATTGTTGATTATTTGTGTGATCCTAGTAAAAGGGTGGACATGACTATTCAGCATATGGCTTTTAAATACACAATGAGAGATGATAATCTCTATCATCGAATGGTTGATGATGTTTTTTTAAAGTGCTTGGACGAGGACCAAGCAAGAGTTGCTATGGGAGAGTTCCATGAAGGTATTTGTGGCACTCATCAGTCGGCTCCCAAGATGAAATGGTTATTATGACGTGCTGGGTTTTATTGGCCGACGATGGTTAATGATTGCTTCCGGTATTATAAAGGATGTGAAGCTTGTCAAAAGTTTGGTGATATTCAGTTGGCTCCCGCTGCTATGCTACATCCTATTACCAAGCCGTGGACTTTTAGAGGTTGGGGATTAGACTTTATTGGAGAGATTCATCCTTCTTCTTCAAAAGGGCATCGGTTCATGTTGGTGG
This sequence comes from Triticum dicoccoides, assembly GCF_002162155.2. Classification (NCBI taxonomy): domain Eukaryota; kingdom Viridiplantae; phylum Streptophyta; class Magnoliopsida; order Poales; family Poaceae; genus Triticum; species Triticum dicoccoides. The sequence goes on from NC_041390.1 coordinate 373,270,623, forward strand.
CAACTGATTATTTTAGTAAATGGTCTAAAGCAATACCGCTCAAAAATATGACGCGTACAGAGGTAATTCAATTCATAACTGAGCACATTATTCATAGATTCCGCATTCCTCAAACATTAACTACGGACCAATGTTCATCCTTTACGTCACATCAAGTTACAGAAATTGCTGAATCATACAAGACAAAGTTGCTCAATTCATCCCCATATTATACCCAAGCCAACGGACAAGCTGAGTCTAGCAATAAAATATTAATCAAGCTCATCAAGAAGAAGATTGAGGATAATCCAAGGAGATGGCATGAGCTACTGTCCGAAGATTTGTGGGGACATAGAATCTCAAGGCATGGTGCTACAAAGGTAACTCCATATGAGCTCGTATATGGTCAAGAGGCCGTTTTACCAGTGGAAGTGAATTTGAATGCTTTGAGAATGGCCAAACAAAATGATTTATTGGCGGTGGACTTTTATAACTTGCTGATGGACAATATTGATGAAGTCACTGATAAACATTTGGCTGCTTTGAAGGCCATAGAGAGAGATAAGTTGAGGGTGGCAAGAGCTTACAATAAGAAGTTGAAGTTGAAGAATCTCCAAGTTGGCGATCCCATGTGGAAGGTGATTCTACCAATTGGTTCAAAAGATGGAAAATTCGGGAAGTGGTCTCCTAGTTGGGAAGGTCCTTTTCAGATTACAAGTGTATTTCCCGGAACACATATCTGGTGGAGTCCATACAAGGCACAATGTTACCTCGACCTCTCAATGGCAAATGTTTAAAGAAGTATCACCCAAGTGTGTGGCAAGAAGACTAGATAGGCAACGACCGATATATGACTATCGTCCTAAGCAAAGACATGGCCGATAAATAACTATCGCCCTTAGCATAAACATGGCCTATACATAATTATCGCCCTAAGAAATATAAATGGCTGATCGAGTGTTGACATCGTCCTTAGAACAAATACATTGCAAATTATTTTTCGGCACGCAAGTTTTGCCGAAAAACAGGGGGGCATGTGTTGACACCAGATTTTGGCATGGTCAAGAACACAATTAAGATGGCCTCAAATTAAAAAGTGCTGAAAGAGAGAAAGTTCGGTATCGTCAAAAGGAGAAACTTTGATATTTGGGCCATAGCCAGCCGATCTCATCTCTAAGGCCAAAGTTGTGTTTGAAGTACTAAGATTTTATATTCAGAACACTATTCGACTGATTACGCCGCCAAGATGGCCTCATATGGGAAAATGATCTACACGGATTGTCTTCGTCTCGACGAAACGATTGGTTTTGATATAAAAAACATTCCAATCCGAGTTTGTATGCAAAAGTTAGAGCCAAGAAATGAAGCTCTGTCGGGAGGCAGAAAATGGCGTGCCCCACCACACACCCTATCTGATGGATAGCGCGAATAATAGCCTGTTTTGTGCGAGTGATTTGACCCTTAAGATGACCTCTGATAAAAAAACCTTCATCATAAAAGTTTGTCCTCTCGTTGAAATGGTCAAGATTGCTTTTGGACTCGTTTCTATCCAAGGTATTTTACCACCACAAAAAGACCCACAAGTTGCAGCCAGTTTAAACTGAACAATTTTGGAAATTTCGGACAAAACCAATCCGAATTTGACTAGAGTTTTGGACGTGAATCCAAGACTTCACCTTGCACAGGAAGTCCAGCCACCTCTTATATACCTAAGGGGTGATGGGCGATTGAACAACACACAATCGCAAAACCCATCTAGAAACTTTCTTCTCCTACCCTAGTTTTCTGCATCTCGTTCATCGGTGTTCTTCGCTTCGGAGAGCTTCGATCTACGAAACCCTAGGGGCGGACGAACCGACCTAGGGCAGCCCATCACCGCCATGTGTCCAGACGAGGTCTCTCCCAGCCGCGTTGGGTTTCGGTTCTTCAAAAGAGCTCGCCTGATTGTCTTGCGTATCGCAATCCGGTGCGCCTCCTTCAGCGACGTGTCCTGCGTATCGCGCTCGACGTCGAGGGTACATGGTGACGTGTTCCCGAGCGAACTATCACATGTTTGATCCTTGTCATTTTTAATTTTTAATTTATATGTGGTTCCAAATTTGTTAAATGATAGGTGGGCCCCTTGGTGTATAGTTTGTAGCACTTTAATTTGTGTGTCAAAATTTGTTCCATTACAGGTGGACTATCAGTGTTTAGTTTTGTAGCTTATTTGTAATAATTAAAGAGAACAACAGATTTTTTTGCAAAAATACCATGGTGCGGCGTTGAAGTCGAGAGAGGACGTGCAAGAGAGCGATGACCAAGCCAGAGGGAAATAAATTGGGGGAGGTGCGGGGGTTTCAACAGTGTTTGTAGTAGTAGTGGGCCAAATGCTACGAAAATATAATCTAAACCCACCGGAACAAGGTTGGAGTCCCCCTCACAATGTAAATAGCTCCAGCTCTGCGAGGGATGGAGAGGTAGCTTCAAAGTGTGGAAGATACGGCGTGAGAAAGCAAGGTCAATCGAGACACGGATAGATAGATGGACAAAGTGAGTGTGGTCCGGCATTAGTTGAAAAGATATATATGCTCCGGAGAGACATTGTCCAATTGATGTTTTGGGAAGGGTGAGGGCTGTAAGATAGAGCTTGAGAGATGATCCAGTCACAGACATGTAGATATATTTTGTGCATGGGAGGAAGCAAGGGCAATCGATTACATATATAACGGGACAGAGATTGAGCGAGTGTGGGTCGTCGTGCGATCAAAAGAGTGAGACGGGTTGGAGAGAGTGACCTAGATAGACAATGTGCGTGAGAGAGTATACAATATGAATATGTCGAATTGGGCTCAAACATGGAGATATATCGTTTGTTTCCGAGAAAGAGCAAGGTCAATCGAGACATACAAAGAGAGACAGAGAGGGAAAGAGATTGAGCGAGCGTGGCCCGCCGTGAGGTCGAAAGAGTGCGGGCGGCTTGGATGGACTGGCCTAAATAGTCAATCTTCGTGAGAGAGTATAGAGTGTGTCGATCGAGGCCCGAATAGGGAGATATATCATTTGTGTGTGAAAAAAAGCGAGGTTCATCGAGACTTGGATAAAGAGAGCGTGATTGAGCGAGTGTGGCCCGTCGTGCGGAAGAAAGAGTGAGACGGTCTCAAGAGAGTGACCTAGATAGACAACGTGCGTGCGTGCGCACGAGAGGGGGGGCTAGATAGGCAATGCATGTATCTAGCGAGAGCGGGTCGGAGAGAGAGAGAGAGAGCTCGACATGGGGTGTAATGGCGGGTGTTTGAGGTAGATACATTTGGTAAGAGAGTGGAAAAAGGGGGTTGTGTAGTTGAGAGAGTTAGAGATCAAAACAAAGAGAGAAAGAATGAAAGTGTGTCGGAAACCGATAGCTTCCTAAGGTGGTTAGGAGAAAAAGATTGATCGATACAGGAAGTATGTAGCGTGTGTGTTGGGTGGGTGGGACTAAAACATCATTTGAATGTAGATAGTACGAGACTTAATATCAACGTTTTAATTTAGTGTATGTTGTAAGATTTGAATTGAGGACCAAGAATATGGGTAATTATTTCGAATTCGTGGCATACTAGTTTTGGAAAAGTTGACATTGACTCGATTGTTGTGCTATTTTGTAGGTCATATGTTTGAATCCACCCAAAGTTTTCTCACTACCATGGTGTTAATCATGTACATATGAATTTGTATTAAAAAAGTAGCATGGATACCGTGAAATGCAAAATCCACGTTAGAATTGGAGAGCGCTATGTGACACACACTCTAATTCAAATAACTCCTCATTAATAAATTTATAGTATGTCATTTCGAATGACTAATTATTTGGAAGGAAAACACGAGCATGGTAATAGGTATATATTCATTTGCAAATGAAAGAAGATTCGTTTGAATTCTCAAATGTAGGAACATCAGGCAGACCAGGTTTGTGTCGTGATGGTCGCGTGTGTCGTACAGACGCTAGCACCCAGCCCTCCCTCCCTCTCCACTCCCCAAAAGAATGACGATGAAATAAGTTCGCGCTTCCATGTTTCAGATTGAAATATCTGGCGGCCCCAATTCCAGCGCTGCAAAATCTCCCTTCTCCACTGTCCCCTTCCGCGCCCAGAGCACTCAAATCCCTAATTCGCCGCCAACCCAAGAAAAGTTCGAATCGCCCCTCGTCTCGTCTCTTTCCCCACCTCTGTGTCGGACGACGACGACGATGACGACGGTCGCGCTTCACTGCCGCACTGGAGCTACCTCATCTACAACCTTGTCCACCGCAACTGGTGGTCCATCGAAAATGTCGGCCGCCGCAACCGACGTGCATCACAAACACCGTCTTCCACCGCATCAGGTGCTCTTCACTGATGTCGTCTCCCACCTCACCGGGGCTACTTCATCGAGCACATCATCGCACCTCCGGCCCCCTCCCCTTGGATGTTGGGGCTTCACCAATGGTCTCGTCCACCACATTGTAGCACTCTGCTGCCACTCAAGATCTGCATCCGTGCGTAGCCAGCCAATGATAGCGCATCACCCTCAACGGCTCTGAAGTGGCCCGCACTCTAGCTAGGCGAGCATGCCCAAACACCGGCCTGAACTAGGTATCCACATATCACTCCCTTGTGTACTGTTCTGACGATGTTTGGATATCCTTTCACTAATCTCTTAGCTTACACGCCTATTCAACTTTGATTTTAACTCTTATTTCTTCTACATATATCATCTGAAACAAGCAAACCCATTTGTAGCGAAGCATGACGGCGCTATGGGATCTGCTACACATCCTTCACACCGGTATAACCTTGTAACTACCTATCCTCCAGTACAACAGCCAGGTCGAGTCCTCTTATCTGATCAACCATTCACCTTGTCAAAAATACAGAGGGGGATGCAAGGAGCACAAGGCCTGCACATCCAAGCAAGTGGTAACATGGACTTGTACCTGGAACATCCCAAGCGCAAGCAGAGCTGCAGTCAGCCTGTACAATGAGCTAGCATAAGTCCCTGCATTTCATTTAATTCGTACTGTCTTGCGTGTATGATTTGTGTGGAGTGTCGGATCCACGAATTCAAGTTACCAGGGGCAAAAATTTAACTTAAAAATATGAAGGAACTTGCACTCCAGATATCAACATACACTATTGCGGGATGCTGCTAACGCGACACTATGATCAGAGACCCTTCGGCGAAACTGTGTGCGATGCAATAGTCGCAAATGGCGGTGTAAAAAACTGTCAAAAATGTGCATGACGTTTGCGATGACGGATGCATAAAACGCGGTTTAGATTTTAGCTGCGTGTGCGATGCAGGTCATACGGTTCAGTTCAATTAACTGTTTGTGATGAGGAGGAACAAAAGAAATGGGCAGCCAGAAGTAGGTATGTGCGATATACAAACATATGGTTCACTTGGATGAACTATTTGTGATGAGGAGGAACAACATAAATGGGCAGCTAGATAAAGGTGTGTGCGATTGAGGGCATATGCTTCAGAAGCATTAACTGTTTGCGATTAGGAAATAGAACCAAAACGGTCAGCCAGATCAAAGTGTCTGCGATTGATGGCATACACTTCACAGGGATGAACTGTTTGCGATTAGCCACAATAAACAGAAACAGTTAGACAGATCAATGTGTGTGCGCTAGACGAGCACAGATTCTAATTATAAGAAGCATGCGCGAGGGTAATAACAAGTGTGCATGGTTGTTGGAACAAGACGTGTGCTGACATTGCCTATTGCAGTGCACCCTATGGTGCAAACGCCACCTACGCGGTCGAGAAAGCGTTCCCATGTTACGCCTTCCAGGAATAGTGCCACACTTAGAACCGTCAATAAATTTTGAGCATGTGTCCCGTCACATTCCAAATTACTACCACGCTATATTTAATTGCAAACCTGTACACACCGATCAAAACCTAAACGGTTTCCCACTTAGGAGCATATTAGTACTTGGTTGTAAATACTACTACTCCAAGATGACTACACATTCCTCCTCAACTCCTCATCCACAAAAACAAACAAGTCATTCATCATCGTTCCCTTGCATCTGCCATGGCCAGCGTGAGTTCTGGGTCGAGAGATTTCCACCAGGGAGAGGAGAGCATGGAAGCGGAAGTACGAGAGATGTCGCACCTCACCGTGAAAGCAGCCGACATGTCCTGCCGCACGGCCGTAGGAGCACAGAGGTCCCGCCGTGCCGCCGAAGGAGCACGGAGATCCTGTCGCGCCGTCAATGCAGCAGAGTAGTCCGACCGCGCCGCAGAAGCAGAAGAGATGTCCCGCCGTGCCGCGAATGTAGCAGAGATGTCCTCCCACATAGCGGCGGCCTAGGAAAATGTCTCACGGGTAGGCGAGGACTCTTACAGCCGCATACATGCGATCTTCCCTAGCCAGTTGTATCAGATCTCCGGCTGGGCGAGGGTGCAGGATGACATGAAAGCCTCGTTTGAATAGGCTACCGGCATCATCCGGCAAGTAAATGAGAGCAATGCGAAGCTCCGGGCCGAGCGCGAACTGTTAAGGGCCAAGATTGTCAGAAGTGCAGAGCAGTAGGAGGAGACCACTGCCTTGTTGAAGAGGACCGGGGTCATCGTGGAGAAACTTATGGACGAGAATGACATGCTGTGCATCAAGCGCAGAAGGCTGATGGAGGAATCTGTGGATGCTCTCAAGCAGCATCTTGAGGACAAGAAAGAGCTCGTCACCGCTCTCCGCAGAGACTAGTTCTAGCGGCCTGTAGCAATGCATCAAGAAAGTAGAGATCAGCAAGCCAGATCGTTATCTTCCTTCTTCTTTTGCTCTTGTGTATTTCAGGCGTTTCCACATGTGGATTTTTTTATTATGTTCCTAAATATATAAGACAATTATTATGCACTGTCATCATCCTTATATTCATCAGTCGTGCTATAACTCACATTCGATACTATATAGGTCCGTCGGATCATACATCAAGATCTATGCAAAACATTCTTGATTTTCTTTTTTCTCTCTTAAATCTTAGTCTAGTGATACATAGCCACGCCGTGAAACACATGCTCGGGTGCCATTAATGGAGACGTTGGGAGGGAGGTGCACAACAGATAGAGGTCAAAGGTCTCTCCTCCCGATGAGCAAGCACAGGGGTTTGATCGCATGCCTTCCGTACTCAAATAGCTACCCCGCACGACACCTCCTAGCCAATAAAAAAGGGGACGCATGGCGGCACATAATTGGTAAGTAGAATGCCCACGGTTTCGATAATACTTGTGTTTCAGATTTGTAACGTGACAACACTTGTTCCAATGTGACTTTGCTGATTGTTAATGTGTGCGCCTTTGCAAATCGGACAAAAAAATTACCACAACATATTCGTGCCATGTCATGAGATCATGCCAAGTTTCATGATTTTCAGGCGTGTTTTGGATTTAGAGGAATTAAAAAACCAAGTTTCTCAATATTTCAAGCCGAGCCACGATGCCAAGTTGTTTGAATTTCATTCACATTTCTTCCATGGGACCTAGAAATTCACCCAAGTTCACACATGTGATTTATCAACAAACCTTGGTGCACTGGAGCATGTGCTTGTAGTTCAAATTTGAATTATGCACGTTAAATGCCCAGAAATTCAATTAATGTACAAAAAGGCCAAACGAACCCGGAATAATTCCAAAATTTAGCACGATAATTCTATTTGGTCTAATCTACTTGTGTCAAAAAATTAAGGCGGAAGAAGACAATGTATGTCATTTCACACACGGAGGTGACATGTTCCCTCTCGGAACCACAAGCCTTCTTGAGAGAAGCTCATGTTTGCAAGAAGCTTACACCAAAGCTTGTCCCAATTCGGCCAAAAATTTTACCACAACACGTTGGTGCCATGTCCTGGCACCATGCCAAGTTAAATAATTTTTAGGCGTGTTTTGGATTTCCAGGATTTAAAAAATCAAGTTTCTCAATCTTTCCGGCTAAGCAACGACGCCCATATGTTTGAATTTCATTCCCATTTCTTCCATGGGACCTAGAAATTCACACAAGGACACACATGTGATTTTTGAACAAACTTTGGTGCACTGGAGCATGTGCTTGTAGTTCAAATTTGTATTATGCACATTAAATGACCACAAATTCAATTAATGTATAAAAAAGGCCAAACGAACCCAGAAGAATTCCAAAATTTAGCACGATACTTCTATTTGGTCTAATCTACCTGTGTAAACAAATTAAGCTAGGAGAAGGCAGTGTATGTCATTTCACACACGGAGGTGACACGATCCCTCTCGGAACCACGAGCCTTTTTGAGAGAAGCTCCGGTTTGCAAGAAGCTTATACCAAAGCTTGTCCCAATTCGGCCAAAAAATTTACCACAACATGTTGGTGCCATGTCATGACACCATGCCAAGTTTCATGATTTATAGGCGTGTTTTGGATTTACAGGAATTAAAAAACCAAGTTTCTCAATCTTTCCAGCCGAGTAGCGACGCACAGATGTTTGAATTTCATTCACATTTCTTGCATGAGAAATAGAAATTCACCCAGGGAGACACATGTGATTTTTCAACCAACTTTGGTGCATTGGAGCATGTGCTTGCCGTTCAAATTTAAATTATGCACATTAAATTCCCCAAAAATCAATTAATGTATAAAAAAGGCAAATGAACCCGGAATAATTCCAAAATTTAGCAGGATCCTTCTATTTTGTCTAATATGCTTGTGTAAAAAAATAAAGGCGGGAGAAGTCAATGTACGTATGTTGTTTCGCACATGGAGGTGACACGTTACCTCTCGAAACCACGAGCCTTCTTGAGAGAAACTCCGGTTTGCAAGAGGCTTGTACCAAAGCTTGTCCCAATTCGGCCAAAAAAATTACCACAACATGTTGGTGCCATGTCATGACACCATGCCAAGTTTCATGATTTTCAGCCGTGTTTTGGATTTACATGAATTAAAAAACCAAGTTTCTCAATCTTTCCGACAGAGTCATGACACCCAGATGTTTGAATTTCATTCCCATTTCTTGCATGGGACCTAGAAATTCACCCAAGGACACACATGTGATTTTTTAACCAATTTGGTGCACCGGAGCATGTGCTTGTAGTTTGAATTTAAATTATGCACATTAAATGACCATAAATTCAATTAATGTATAAGAAAGTCCAAATGAACCCGGAATAATCCCAAAATTTAGCACGATACTCATATAGTCATATGTTGCCTTTGTAAAAAAATCAAGGGGGGATGCAGCGTATATCATTTCGCACACAAAGGTGACACGTCCCCCCTAGGAAACCAAGAGTGTTCTCGAGAGAAAGCTCCGGTTTGCAAGAAGCTTATATCCAAAAATTTGTCCAAATGTGGCCATTTTTTTACCACGGCATGTTGGTGACGTGAAATGACACCATGCCAAGTTTCATGATTTTGAGGCTAGTTTTGAATTTCCAGGAATTTAAAAACCAAGTTTCTCAATGTTCCCGGCTGAGCCACGACGCCCAAATGTTTGAATTTCATACCTATTTCTTGCATGGGACCTATAAATTGACCTAAAGACACACACACGTGATTTTTCAACAAACTTTGGTGCACTGGAGCATGTGATTGTAGTTCAAATTTTAATTATGCACATTAAATGCCTAGAAACTCAATTAATGCATAAAATGCCAAAAGAACCCAGAATAATTCCAAATTTAGACACGACACTCATGTAGTTGCATGTTCACTGTACAAAAATGTTCTAGCATACACTTCACCATCCTTTTGCTCCGTCACCCCATTTGGTCTTTCAAAACGTAATGAAAAAAATCAAGTATACCACAAATAGTTTACTAGAAAGAATCGTGTGGGATGCGATATAAAATATCTTGGCGCACCATCTTGTCTGGCTTATGCAGGAAGCTTCGTCGTCTACAGTCCACCTCCCCCGCTTGAACCACACTTGCACGCCCAATTTCTCACGGCACCGAGCAAAATTTTTCTGCCAACGCAGAAATATCTATCTCCCCGCCCATCCCTCCAACCAAAAGCCACATTTCCACTATTCCTCCTTGCTTTCCAATTTCAAACCTTTACTGCTACTTACTAGCAGCTCAGCTTCCTCGTCGGCTACCCTTCTTCTTGCAGCGTCGCTTCCTCGTCGGCTACCCTTCTTCTTGCAGCGCCGCCTCCTCGCTGGTGACCCTTCTTCTTGAAGTGCCGCCTCCTCGCCGGCGACCCTTCTTCTTGCTATGCGGCCTCCTTGCCGCCGACCCTTCTTCTTGCTATGTGGCCTCATCGATATAGTCAGGTAATCCACACCCCACCCACACCATCATCATCCTTCCCCGTACCACATGCCCCGACCGGCGGCGTGACACCTTCCACCGAAATCATTGTCCCCCTCCTCCAATTAAGTGCCACCCACAGCCATTTTGCACGCAGTATAATGTGGAGCTCAGTAGCATCTGGCAGCGGAGAAGCAAATCGCGGCCACACATGCGCATGAGGTTGCTATGGCTGCCATGCGTGCCCACCGCCAGATCTTGGAGGAGCACCTCATCTTCGAGGCCACCATCGACACCACCACATGGTTGTCTACTTTAAAACAGAGTTAGTGCTATTTTCTCAAGGCCACCCCTGATGCCTTCTAGTGATCTATCCTCTGTAATGTTAATATGCAATTTGATGTTCAGTTAACAGTTTGGTCCTCTGAAATGTAATGTTTAGTTAACAGTTTGGTCCTTTGAAATGTAATGTTCAGTTAACAATTTGCTACAACAATTGCTACATTTCATAGTACTGTTTTCAAGCATTCTTTGTTTTGTTAACTGTCTTATCTTCTAGTACATGTTTCTATTCTGCAATGTCGTGCTCAGTTAATTGTTTTGGTTCATATGGTCTGCTATCCATTTAACTATTTGGTTCAATTCGGCAATTTGATTTTTAATTGATGTGGGTATAATTTTGTATTGTTATGCATGTGAAATAAATCGAATTTGGCTGTATCAATAGATATTCTACTGATGGTATGGAAACTCTCAGTTAACAATGGGAGACACTGCGGTTTACCATCGAGGTATGCTCATGCATGCTGCTTTCGCTAATATCACATTATTGTGCAGTTGCAAGAATCATTCTAATATTTAGGTTTCTTACAATTTGGTCTTTCACATGTAGGTCCTGCTGTTAGAGGCTTAGACCCACTGTTCAACCCATTTTGCATATGGGGAAATGAGAGATGTCCATGAATATCAGTCAAGTCAAGAAACTCAGAAAGATTGTTAGGATGAAGAAACTTACGACGAATAACATCAAGATCTTTTTTGCACAATGAAGAGGCCATCAGTCAACTATAGGATGGAACTAACTCTTTTACCTTGTTTTTACCCCTTGCGCCATTTCAAAATTTATAACAGCAATTTATCCATATCTTTGTTTTCAGTACTTTTCAAAGGAGTTCACCGATGATTACCTCTCAAACCACCTGCATAGTGAAGAGTTGAGGAAGGTATTCATTCAACACCCACGGTACAATATTGAAGTCTTCCTAAAGAGGACTAAGGTTGGGTGGGCAGTTTCTCAGATGAGATTCATCTGTCTATTTACCATGTATGATGCTACTTTCCAATGGTTTTCGATGTTGCATGTGAAACTTGGTGCTGTTGTGTAATGGCCTAACTGAGTGCTGAAGCTATCTAATGTAATTCAATTATGAAATCCTAGTTGCTGTTATAAGAATATGAAATATCCGGTGTGTTTTATAAGAAACATCAGTTTGATTACTACATGGATTATGAATAATAGGCTAATTACCCTGCTTATTGGGGTTTTCTATTGCAGACGGTAACTCAGACAATACCATGGGCGATGAACTCAAACAACCCACACTGTTCCTAGAAAGTAGGTGTGTTCGATCAATTTACAATCACACATGGCTTCCGGTAGAGAACTGTTTGTGTTAGGCCACCTTGCACAAACGTTTCCACACCGAAAATTGTGTGTGATATACATACGAACGGAAATGTTTTTCTGTGATTCGGCATGTGGGATGTACATACAAATGGAAACGATTGGGTTTCGATGCCTCGGCAGATCACACACAAGCTCATATTGTGTGCCAGGAGGGCCTATCCCCGACGGTTTCTGGGTCGTGTGGGAAGCACCCGCTATCTCCCACACTCACTTGGTGACGGTTCCAAGCGCCGTCTCAGAAAGGGTTTAAAAACCGCATGTATAGCAGGTCTCTACACTAGCGATAACTTGAGAAAAGTGAAGCTACATGCACTTTGAATACAAGCTAATGATCCAAAGTAGTTCAGATTATAAAACACTGAATGATGTAAGCACCACAAAACACAAAATGCAACATGGTGTACAAGGACTACTAACATGGTCTGTACCTGCTTGAATTATTTGTTCTCTAGCTGAAAATATCGAAATGTAATTGCACCTATAACTAGTGTGCAAACTACATATCAATATATCTATCCTGCACAAGTATGCCAATAGTTTCAAACAACAGATTAGAAAATTATTTATGCTACGTTGTCATGATACAAGAATTTCTAGTAGATGGCCTCGACGTTTCCTCAAGCCATGAAAATGTACTATAATTTGCTTGTCATCAATGCCTGCAAATCTCTATGTCTCTCTCAACATAGAAAATCATCATTAGACACTAAATCCTTCAATGAGAGCTTGCAAAATGCTTGCATTAGATCCCTCATTAGACACTATATGTTCATCACCAGGAGCATGTAAAATGTTCGCATCAAATCCTTCATTAGCAGTCTGATCATTAGACAATTCAGGCTCAAGAACAACATGAGCTTGTATGATTGCACCGCATACTTGATTAGATACATCAGGTTCAGTCAGTTCAGTATTGATTGGGGGAGTTATAGAATAAGGAAAAATTGGTTTGATTTTCTCATAGATTCCCTACATACAAACAGTTTTATAACACCGTCAGGTTTAACTATTGGCCAGAAATTGAATGGTTGAATTAGATATAATCAGGGATGTGATGTACCTACTTGTTGCGCATGCTACTCTTGCAAGCTGCGACTGTCCATTTGTGCAAGCTCAATGCCATGCCCGTGCTGCCGCCACTGGCTCCCACGCAGGCTACACCCATGGTTGGATCTTCATATTCTTGTACTTCCATTCGCTTGAAGCCCGGCGACCGGCATCCAACGAGGATGCGAGGAAGTGTTGTGTTGGTCTGCCAAGCGGCGGCTACGTTAGGGGCGAACCAGAATGGAGGCTGGAGTGAACGAATTGGGATTTTTCCTGCTATCGATCGATATGGGAGGCGCTCGTTTGAGTCGCGAGCTTGCTATAGGGCCTACCTTGCACTTATGTTATTGGCCCATCCAAATTGAAATATTTTTCTTCATTTTTTGCATTGTCTTCTCGTGCGTTGGGATGAAGAAAACTAGCCTGGGCCAACCAGGATGACTCAAACTAGGTGCACACTTTCCAACCACCCGAGGCAGCCGCCCATACCAGCTCCTATGGTGGTGTCGCCCCTTTTTGCGTGTATGATTAGGGTAGTGAAAAATATTCTGGTGGCGCTTTTGATTTATGCAAAAAATGGTTGAATTGCTTGTTTCTATGAACTGAGTTCGCCAATAATGTGAAGGATGCCAGTCTTTTCATCCTATTGTAGATTTCTTAGATCTCGATATGCCAAATGTAATCGCATGAAATATACAGTAAAAGCCAGTGTGATGTGTGTGGCTACAACTAGTCTGACAACCTGTCCTCATATACCATATGAAAGACGCACCATCTTATCAGATTAACCATTCGACTTACCAATGCAGTATGGGAAGAAAGAAGTACTAGGACTATGTATCCAAGCATTACATAATACCACGGTACAATATTGAAGTCTTCCTAAAGAGGACGAAGGTTGGGTGGGCAGTTTCCCAGATGAGATTCATCTGTCTATTTACCATGTATGATGCTACTTTCCAATGGTTTTCGATGTTGCATGTGAAACTTGGTGCTGTTGTGTAATGGCCTAACTGAGTGCCGAAGCTATCTAATGTAATTCGATTATGAAATCCTAGTTGTCGTTATAAGAATATGAAATATCTGGTGTGTTTTATAAGAAACATCAGTTTGATTACTGCATGGATTATCAATAATAGGCTAATTACCCTGCTTATTGGGGTTTTCTATTGCAGACGGTCACTCAGACAACACCGTGGGCGATGAACTCAAACAACCCACACTGTTCCTAGAAAGTAGGTGTGTTCGATCAATTGACAATCACACATGGCTTCCGGTAGAGAACTGTTTGCGTTAGGCCACCTTACACAAACGTTTCCACACCGAAAATTGTGTGTGATATACATACGAACGGAAATGTTTTTCTGTGATTCGGCATGTGGGATATACATACGAATGGAAACGATTGGGTTTCGATGCCTTGCCAGATCACACACAAGCTCATTTTGTGTGCCAGGAGGGCCTATCCCCGACAGTTTCTGGGTCGTGTGGGAAGGACCCCCTATCGCCCACACTCACTTGGTGACGGTTCCAAGCGCCGTCTCAGAAAGGGTTTAAAAACCGCATGTATAGCAGGTCTCTACACCAGTGATTACTTGAGAAATGTGAAGCTACATGCACTTTGAATACAAGCTAATGATCCAAGGTAGTTCAGATTATAAAACACTGAATGATGTAAGCACCACAAAACACAAAATGCAACATGGTGTACAAGGACTACTAACATGGTCTGTACCTGCTTGAATTATTCGTTCTCTAGCTGAAAATATCGAAATGTAATTGCACCTATAACCAGTGCACAAACTACATATCAATATATCTATCCTGCACAAGTATGCCAATAGTTTCAAACAACAGGTTAGAAAATTATTTATGCTACGTTGTCATGATACAAGAATTTCTAGTAGATGGCCTCGACGTTTCCTCAAGCCATGAAAATGTACTATAATTTGCTTGTCATCAATGCCTGCAAATCTCTATGTCTCTCTCAACATAGAAAATCATCATTAGACACTAAATCCTTCAATGAGAGCTTGCAAAATGCTTGCATTAGATCCCTCATTAGACACTATATGTTCATCACCAGGAGCATGTAAAATGTTTGCATCAAATCCTTCATTAGCAGTCTGATCATTAGACAATTTAGGCTCAAGAACAACATGAGCTTGTATGTTTGCACCGCATACTTGATTAATACATCAGGTTCAGTTAGTTCAGTATTGATTGGGGGAGTTATAGAATAAGGAAAAATTGGTTTGATTTTCTCATAGATTCCCTACATACAAACAGTTTTATAACACCGTCAGGTTTAACTATTGGCCAGAAATTGAATGGTTAAGTTAGATATAATCAGGGAGGTGATGTACCTACTTGTTGCGCATGCTACTCTTGCAAGCTGCGACTGTCCGTTTGTGCAAGCTCAATGACATGCCCGTGCTACCGCCACTGGCTCCCACGCAGGCTACACCCATGGTTGGGTCTTCATATTCTTGTCGTTCCATTCGATTGAAGCCCGGCGACCGGCATCCAACGAGGATGCGAGGAAGTGTTGTGTCGGTCTGCCAAGCGGCGGCTACATTAGGGGTGAACCAGACTCGAGGCTGGAGCGAACGAATTGGAATTTTTCCTGCTATCAATCGATATGGGAGGCGCTCGTTTGAGTCGCGAGCTTGCTATAGGGCCTGCCTTGCACTTATGTTATTGGCCCATCCAAATTGAAATATTTTTCTTCATTTTTGCATTGTCTGCTCGTGCGTTGGGATGAAGAAAACTAGCCTGGGCCAACCTGGATGACTCAAACTAGGTGCACACTTTCCAGCCACCCGAGGCGGCCGCCCATACCAGCTCCTATGGTGGTGTCGCCCCTTTTTGCGTGTATGATTAGGGTAGTGAAAAATATTCTAGTGGCGCTTTTGATTTACGCAAAAAATGGTTGAATTTCGTGTTTCTATGAACTGAGTTCGCCAATAATGTGAAGGATGCCAGTCTTTTCATCCTATTGTAGATTTCTTAGATCTCGATATGCCAAATGTAATCGCATGAAATATACAGTAAAAACCAGTGTGATGTGTGTGGCTACAACTAGTCTGACAACCTGTCCTCATATACCATATGAAAGACGCACCATCTTATCAGATTAACCATTCGACTTACCAATGCAGTATGGGAAGAAAGAAGTACTAGGACTATATATCCAAGCAATTGATGCCATGCACTCCTTTGTAGAAGTTGCAGTGTGCCTGTACAAAGAGTTAGCATGAGTTCAGTTACCTTCTTCTCGAAAGTTTAGTTAGCCACTTATTGCAAAATTGTTCAATTACGTTGCTTGGCTTAATTTTGTTTGCTACTGATTACATAATGCCATAGCATGTTAATCCTATTATAGACTGCGCCTATCTATGTGTTCGATACTTACTGTTAAGAATTACCTGTTTGCCTAAACTTAAATAGCTACTTAAGCACATACATAACTGCTCATATGTACTTCTATGGTGCAGTATAACTCACGAGTAATTTACGTTCTGATACCCTATTTGTTTAACTGGTTTGTTGTTATCACTTGTAGCACTAGTAATGTTTGCATGTTCATGGATAGACAACTATTAGGTTTATATGAGGGACACCGTCTTTTTAACTTATATATATATATATCTATATATATATATGTTGGAATAATTTTCCTAACATCAAAGAAATTTACAGATGTCTATGTTGCTGGTAAACTGTACCGACATGTTACTTTACTAGTTCATGTGTAATTAAATACGTTGCCAAAACTGGTTAGTTTTACTAGTTTGGTGTTTGTTTCTTATGGCTCTTGAAACACATTATTTATGATTGCTAGCATTCAAGTTTGCAGGATCCAACTGAAACTCCATTTGCACAATAGGTATGTTTTCAGAAACTTCCTTGTTTACCTGATTTGCTGTTGTAACTTGTTGTTGTAATCATCTTACCAACTTCAAGTTTTCAGGATCCAATTGGAATTCCAATTGCAGAGCAGGTACATTTATAATATATATTTGTGTAATAGGTTTGCTGGTGTAACTTGTTGCTCTAATCAAGTTACTGACTACTCGACTTTTCAGGATCCAAGAGAAACTCCAATGCCACAACAGGTTCCTTTTGCAAAACTTGCTTGTTTAACTGCTTTGCTGACGCAACAGGTTGTTCTAATCATGTTACTGTCTACTCAACTTTTTAGGATCTAAGAGAAACTCCAATGCCACAACAGGTATCTTTTGCAAAACTTGTTTGTTTAACTACTTTGCTGCTGCAACCGGTTATAATGATGCTAATAACTTCTTTTCAGCATCCAATTGAAACTATTTAATTCCTTGTTTGTTGAACTAGTTTGTTGTTATAAATCCTAGTTGAGATGTTTTGTTAACTTCAACTTTTCAGAATCCAATCGGAACCTTAATGGCAAAACAGGTTAGCACAAGATCAAGGAGCGAGGTCCCCATGGACGTTGTATCATCCGAAAGTAGTGGCACCGGCCCAATCGTGCATCATGAATTGCCAACTTCTGATGCTCTAGAGGACAAACTATTGTTAGAAAGAGATTCTGCTTCTGCACTTAGAGATAAAGTTGACATGTTGAGGAAGCAAACATCACAATCACAAGCATTACTCAAGACAACCATTAAATATTTGGTGGATTTTGAAACAAAGCAAGCTGAGACTCGCTGCATTGTTAAGGTCCTGAAGGAAAAAAAGAAATTAAATTCCCATTTGGTAAATCATAGGTGAAGTATTCTTTCCATCGTTGAATAACCTTTGTGTTGTTTGTTCATGTAATTGATCAAACCATTTGTTTTAGAGATCATGTAATAATGGCTATTTTTTTCTTGGTTTGTAATTTTTTGAGCACAAGTGTGTATTAATTGATAAGACTCTAAGACATTTCATTTTGATTGCGGTGCCAGAACTACAAATATGCCAATCAGGCTGAATGTGCATTCAGCAATAATAGTAGTATAGATGGTCCTTAAGTGGCACGCATCTGAAAGGGCCAAGATGCTTTACTAGTTTCGCTAAAAAATGGATGCTCTTCTAGCAAAAAAAGTACAGTGGCCTGGCTTATGTATGTTAGTTGATATTATTGATCCATATACTCTATAAGTGTTTATATGTCCATTAGTTTTGTACATTATTGATTGATTGACTCTGTATTTGAATCTTGATATATCGCTTGTGTACATATCTAAATGGGAGTACACATTATGCTGCGTGTGACACTTGAGTTAGACATAAAGTGGTTTCGAATATTCGAATTCACCTTAAATTGGATTCTAGCTTATGAATTCGAGTATTAACATTTGTAAATCATATTCATATATGTCAGTGGAATACATCTTTGTCGTGGTTTTGAAGATATATAAAAACACATATAATGATTTATAAAGATTCGTATAGGAATACAAAATGGATTCAAATTTAGTTGCCAGGCTAAACATGGATGCTTATTGTCCCAAAATTTGAAAGAAGCAGAAAAATGTCCACTCCCATGTCGGCTGCCCGAAGCTAGTGTTTGGGAGATGAAAATTACTCTCTACCCCTTACACGGACAATCCATCGGCCCGATTTCCACTGTTCTCAATAGGAGTAGGTTAGTAACTTCAATTAGACGTGACATGACCGCCTCTGAGCCCATTCCGACATGGTTGGCGCCAAACATGGGCGGCAGAACACATTTGATTCAAGCTCGTCCAAAAGACCACTGTCTCTCCCTTAATTTCCCCATTCATACACAGTGGGCGGAAAAACAAACTCAACTTGGCCGAAATCAATGTAGGAAAATATTTTCAATAGGGGTAGCCCCGTTCATACACCATGGGCGCCAAAACTTCCTCTCCTTGCCCGAAATCGCTTTGGGTAGATATTGGCGAGATGTGAATTACCATCCTATCACCAACCGACGAGCCATCCAAATTTTAAACTTGGCCTAAGTTCATAACTTTCCCATTTTTCAGACCAGCGCGTCCGAAAAACATGGTTCCCCGTACCTCTCCCTCCATTTTCCCATGCATTCACCGTCCGCGCGAGAACACCATCCCCATACCATCCTCCCTCGTCCGCCACCCCATCCATCGGCGCCGTCCTCCACCCCATCCATCGCCATCGTCCTCCACCATGCTGGATCTCCTACCAAGACCGCATCATCCACCGCTAAAGATGGATGTTTCCCATCCACGTCGATGGACCATGAGCATTGCATCGCGTCCGCTCGCTTCCTCGGCACCGTCATCTTCTTTGTTGGGGCCGCTCACACGACCTCCTTGTCCACCACAATGGGACTTATCGCCCGATGCACCCATCTACCGTCGCAGATCTGCTTCAATGCCACCAATAGCCATCGCACCCCAATGCCTACTCGGCGCCACAAGAGAAGTGGTACTTCATATCTATTCAACTTTTTGATCTCAACTAGAAAATAGATTGTAACTTGGTTAATGTACTTTCTATTATGCTCTTAGAATTTAGTTCTTAGTTTGAAGCAAACAATGGATGCTAAATAACATTTCTATTGTTTGCAGCTTTAAATCTGCCATGGCATAGTCATAATAGGGTTTAATTGATCATGCTTAAGGTTTAATAGATCATGTTGGTTCCCTGCTGGTTTCTTTAATAGAAATCGGAGGGGAAACCCTATTTTGGTAACAAAATGCTTAGGGTTTTGTCGGTGTACTAGAATAGGGGTACGCTAGTACCCCGAACTTGTGCACGGGCAGTTGCAGCACCCCGCGGCAAGGCTTGCCGGGCTAACGCCAAGATCCTCCGTGGTTCCCTTGGAGCCATTCAAGAACAAAGTATTTAAGCTCAGGAGACAAGGCCCCGACAAGAGGAGCTTACCGGGAAGGCCAACCAAGGCACTCCAAGGAACTTGCCGCGACGCGCCACGCGCTCCGGCAAGGCAACAAGGCCCCGGCAAGAGGAGCTTGCCGGGAAGACCAACCAAGGTACCTCGAGGCCCGGTGAGCGACAAGCTTCCGGACCCGACAAGATAACAGCAGCGGCAAGGCGCTTGCCGCGGCAGGCGGCCACTCTGTGCCCACGCTCCAGCGCATCCACCAACGTGTCGCTCTGGGGCCTCTCCAGGCGCGCGTGGCGGGAGGCTGTGCAGCCAGCGGTGCGCAGTAGCATGCGAAGCTGAAAAGATCGCCATCGTGGCGAACGGTGGCGCCCCTATCGGTCCTTTTCTGCACTGTTTGGGTGACTCAGACGGGCATTTAATGCCCTTGTCCCCTGCCGTCAGGGTTAGGTAGGGTGCACTGTACAAGTAACTGTACCAACCACCTCACTTTTTACATTTGTACCCTTCTCTGCGTTGCCACCTGTCGGTGACCCCTTTAGCGTATAAAAGGAGGCCCATGCGCAACGTAGAGGGGGTTCGGTTCGCGAGGTTCACTAGGTTCGACTGGTTCGGAACCCAGAAAAACACTACGCTCTCTCTCTGGAGCAAGAACACAAGATAATCAAACAAGCAGCAGTAGGAGTGTTATCTCTCCGGAGAGCTCCGAAGCTGGGTAAACTGCTCATGTGCTTCGCCTCGATCTGCTCTTCGTGTGATCTCCGCCCCCCGCCGAACCGAAAGGGGCCCGGTCCGCCGGGTGTTCGTGGATCAGTTTCCCCGACAGGTTTCCCCCTTTTATGATCACTATACGATCAACATACGTGCTTCGTGTCATAATAGCACTGCTCCACTCATCAAGCTAAATAAGCTTAGTTGTTCAATTACGAATCTGACATTATTAAAACAGAGTCATTTAATTGGTCAAGTAAATGTTCCTAATTCAGTTTCGAAAATGCATGTACGTCGCTTGGGTGTGTATCTATAGGGTGACCACGGTCGGGCCAGGCCTCGATTCCCCTCTATTCTGCTACGCTTCCGATCTCTACTCGCCCACAGGCACCTACCTCGCCGGCGACTTGCCGTCCCTGGACGACATGACTTTAGGAGGAGATGCCGGACTAACAAGAGGACAAGGAGCTGCTCGTCCAACAGTGTCACCATTGCCCGGGCACACCAGCGTGCCTACCTTCCCAGTCTGTTCAGGTTTCAGGCATGCAGCAGCCACTAAGCCAACCCGATTTATCCAGAGATACGTCCTCAACACTCAGCAGCCACTCCTCATCACCCATTTTATAATTGATTCATTACTCATTAGGCAGGATTGTCATTAGGGTTTGTTGTGTACTGAGTGCTACCTACACTTAATTGTTCAGATGTATTTCAATAATCTTTAGTACCTGTAAAGTTCACAGGGTTTCAAAATTTCGGCCCTAGGAACAAACACTAGTCATTTTGGATTGTTGGTCGTACTGACATTAACCCAAATTACTACAATAGGCCAGGTTTGTTGACAATTTTACTTGTCTTTCTTACTCATTCAATATGATATCCAATTATTCATGTCGATTAGTTGCAAACAATAAGTGCTAGACCAACTTCTTGATTCATATTTTGGATGGTCTCTTACTGTAGTTACAATTCTGCATACTTGTCCTAGTAAGCTCACAAGTAATGAGTGATGCACTATATCTATGTTTGCCTTGTCATATTTGTTGTCAATATTCTTTTAGGGTGGACCACCTTGTTTAAAAATACTAGAACCACCGACATGAGTGAATAGTATTTCTCTTTGTGATCTATTCCACCATGTGTGGGCAAATAACACTGCATTGTATAGAAAGAAAGTGTCATTTCCACCTTTTACATAGACTATGATATTTTACATGGAATACAATCTGCCTACTTGCTTTGTGTCACACTACTAGCACTGCACCCTTGAAGCTAAACATTATGCCACTCATAATTCCTTAGTTTATTCACTCAAATACGAATTTGATATGATTCTAATGTTCCTACTTCAGTTTGAAATGTGTGCCTGCCTGTTATAGAGACATAAGAGGTTTGTATTTCTATGTGTGGTCTGGTCAGCATGGTTGGGGGTGAACTTTGCATACGCAGGGGTTTATAGGGAGACACTCTTCGAGTTGAATCAGCAATGCATTCCATAGATAATCTGACTACTTTTTATGTTTTCATGAATCTCAGATACTGAACAACATCATAATGATTATGAGCTTGCGCGCATGAAAACAATAAAGAAGAACAATGCCATGGCTGTCAAACTTGGCATTAAGGGACTGAAATCAAGTCTGGATGTAATGCAATGCAAACGCTCTCGACCTACAGATTCATGCTCAGAATATGATCCTAACAGTGATTCTGAGCTAGAGGGAGACCTAAGTCAATGTAGCTCCCTAGTGGAGGAGTCGGAGGCAGATGCCCTATCTTATTCACCCATCAAGGTGCTTGCTCTAACTTTCCAAGGTTATATTGGTCGCACATATCTTGCAACTGATGCTTTGCATTGATTCTACTTTGTTGCGCTGTCATTATCTTAGTTGACTCATCGTGTATGTGAATACACCCTGCATATCCATTTTCAGTACATATTCCATCCGTCATCATACCATATTTATCCATTCAAATGTTGTTCTTGTGTATCAGCGTTCAAAAGGAAGAGGGCGATTGCTGATCATGGAGGAGCATGAGCAAAGTATTTGGAAAAGGAACTGACACCTGATAAATCAAATAGCCCATTAGGTGTAGTTGCAATATCACCTGACCCACAAAACACGGCCCCAACTCTAGCCCTACTACACTGGTCATCTCCGATGCCCCAACTCAGCAGATCCCAACTACAGCAAATAGTATGATGATGCCAGTTGACATAGCACAAGCTCTACGACGCAAAACCCCCATTCCAACAAAGAGTACACCAAATCTAGTTGCCGATTCCATTTTCGAACGAGAGAGAGCCCCAATTGCAGCAAATAGGACCCCTGTTCCATTTCTTCCCAATTTAGAAGACGAAGCTTATATTGTTGTCGGGAACTTTGTTCGCATATTTCCTTCATGGAAAGATTATACCGCAGACACAGAAAAATTTCCATTCTTCCTCTGCAACTTACGCGTATGTAATGTACTAACGTTATTCATGGTAATTATTGCATATGTTTCTGCTAAAAAAAGACACAATATTTCATTCTATTAAATAGGTGTGGACTAAACTGGATTGTCAACACGAGCAAGGGTTGGTTGCGCTTTTCAAGCACTCGTTGATGAAATATCGTTCCTACCTGAGGCAAGCGCACTTCGATGGCAAGCCTCTAAACAAAATTTCTATAAAGTCTCTGGTGCTACATTTATCAGATAGTGACTTGAATAATCTGGTTACACATTGGTCTCGTTTGCAGCGTAAGGTACTGTCTATGATATCACATCACAATTTGGACGACATTTCTGCATGTGCCTTAACGTCTCACTTGTATGAAAACTGTTTGCAGAAGAACGTTCATTCTGAAGGGACCATAGAATCTTGCAACTATACTACACACTCCATTGCTCTTGTGAGTACCTCTTGCCCTATATGACCATACTTACTCTCATAGTTGGTTGATTATATAGCATCACCGCACATGTTAGCCTCGTGGTCGTGCATTTGGTGGACACTATAAGATCATTATAGACTCTTACATAAATTTAGAATCAACCCAATGCTTTTGAGGAGGTTTAGCTCTATAGTCCTCTTGTAAGGACTGAACGTCATCTATCACTGTACTTACATTAACAGCTACTCCCTTCGTCCCATAATATAAGAACGTTTTGTACATTGCACCAGTGTTCAAAACACTCTTATATTATGAGAAGAGGGATTGGTTCATTGTGTAGCATTATGCATCTTATCCTCCTCGCCCACCATTTACTAAAAAATATCAGATCTATATTTAATCTTACCAAAAAGTTGAATACATAGACAATGCCAATGCAGAAGTGTAGCCCATTGCTCTTGTCAATACATTTTGTCCTGTAATGTTTGTACTTCCAGGGATTGGTAGTTGATTATGTAGCATCAATTTGCATCTTATCTTCATTATCCTCAATCTCTTCCAGTATTATCATATCTATAATTACTCTCTACAAAATGTAGAGTACATGCAATGCTTATGAAGATGATTCTGTGCTGAAATTATTGAGTTAACCTTCCCTTGACATGGAGAAGGGCATTATAAAGCCGGTGTTAACTGTTAATGTAAGTCAGTCCTTCTCAAGCCTTTATCCTCAAATGTTGTTTAATTTGCTGATACTCCCTATCGTTACGTGCTGTTTAGTTTGTTGTTTCTATCAAAATGCATGTTCGCAACAACCATAGGTTCCAATTTTTACTTGTAAAACAAAATTTCGTATTCATACCATGCACATTACTCAATACTCCCTATATGTATGCTTGTTTTTGTGGATCTATAATCCAGTGTGTGGTGAAGCAGCCCATGTTTGCACCTTGTCATCTCCTGTTTTATCTTACTGATGTGGCTGATGATTTGAACAACTTGCCATGCACATTAACCAAAATAGATACAATGATTGTCTTTGCCCTTCGTCTATACTTGTTATGTTGACATGGTAATCCAGTAGTGTGGTGAAGCTCCCACATTATGAACAATGCCAAATTATGTTATAAATATTTTGAACTTACTCTTTATTTTATAATTTGAAATTGGATGGAATTGACAACACAATTATCATCTTTGTTTATACACGTGCATAACATGTCATCTCTCTGCTTGTTTCAGGGTGATATGAGTGATTGCATGCACAAGTCTACTGAAGACTATGAGACAAAGCCAACATATATTGCAGCAAAGAAGGCAAAACATGTTGAAGATAGCGAGACAACCCCAAAGTCTTGTCTTGATCCAGTGTTCAAGTTACTTGAGACTAGCAGTCAGACAAGCTCCTAGAATTCATTATTTGAACCAGTTGGACTTCTTTAGTCCCAAGTTCTAGGAGAAAGGCAATCTACAACTCAACTTCAACTTGAAGTCCTATCTCTAACAAAGATTGTGGAGAATAGCAATGAGAACCTCATTGCTAAACAACTACACCTAGAAGATATGACCGACATGCTAGGACATTCTCACAGCCTTGCTTAGCAGCTTACGCAGCAGTTCCGGCACAAGGCTAACCATTCTTGAACTGTCTTGGAGGTGGTCTTGGTTCAGTATTATTTTGTTATGTTGCATGCGCCTAGTTTTTGTAATCTGCTTCTCCCTTATGCTTTATGTTCACTGGTGGCGAACTTTGATGCCTAATGAATGTAATATACCATCAATCCTTTATTGCATAGTGTAGGTCTATTCTAAGTTACTGTGCCGTAATTCCTTTATTGTATAGAGTAGGTGTGTTCTTAATTCCAACTAGTTACTGCCATCATTCGCAGTCTTAAAAATATGGAGAAAATATGATGTAGTCGACCGGGCCGAAACATCCGCCTCTAATGGGCCTGCTTTTTAGCAGGCCACAATTGGGCCTACCTGGAACTTTCTTGGGCCTGAAATGCCATTGGGGCCTTCACACTTTGTGCCAGGCCCACAACATACACGGACCTATATTCGGCCAAAAGTTTAGTTGGGCCTTCAATGAACCCAGCGCTTAGATGGGCCCATGTAGCATTGGGCCATTAACAGGCTTAATATTCTGATGGCCTGTTACGGCCCAGAAGAAACCATGGGGCTTTAGCAGGCCAAAATGAATGTTGGGCCTCAGTTTTCACTAGTCGTCGATGGGCCTTCAGCAGGCTGAAATGTAGACCGGGCCTTTTTGGCCTAGTTATATGACGGGCCATTACCAGGCCAAAACATATCTCGGGCCTTAGTTGGCCCATTGATATAATGTGCCTTTAAGAGGCCGAAAACTTAGTAGAGGCATCAACGGGCCGAATTATACGATAGGCCTTTAACAGGCCCAAAGTCACGTTGGGCTGAACTGTTTCCACGTTTATCCCGGGCCATTAGAGGGCCGGATGTTGTGTCAGACCATTTATGGCCCATGGGCAGCAAGGGCCATTCCCATGGCGAAAGATACACCGGGCTGAAATGGGCCCATGTCTACATCGGGCCTCTAAAAGGCCGAAATGTCACCGGGCAGTAATTAGGCACAAATATTCGGCGAATAATTAACGGGCCAGATCTGGCTTCGGGCCATAAGTGGGCCATTTTTAAACATGCCGTTTTTGGGCTGGCCCACTAGTACCTGAGTAAACACCACGGGCCTTTGACTAGGCCAGCCTTTTTAAACTATATGGGCCTCTGTTGGGCCCTGCCATGTGTCGATGTATCATAGGCATGTCTCCACCATTGTACATACGACATCTGGCCCACCGAGGAGCAGACACATGTTTCCTCCATCCAATGATGATTTTACACGTGGAAAATCCCCATTGGTCCGGGCTGTTAACGGGTTATCGGAGCCAAACCGGAACCCGGTAGATTAAAGGCGACCCGTTGCAGTGGATGCCACGTGTCGGTTACCCTCGACGAAAGCACTTCCATGACGTGCCATTTATCGTCATGGAAGTGGATACTTCTCTGATGATAATTTTGGTATTGTCATGGAACAGTTCTTCGACATCACATGTATGAATATCTTGATTCTGTCATAAAATCATCATGGATGTACATGCATGACAGAAAATGTGACCTACTGTGACAAACACGTATCATCATGGAAGTGTATTTTTTGTAGTGGAAACACTTAAGAAAGCCTTAATTTCTACACCTATTGTTCAGCCACCTGATTGGAACTTGCCTTTTAAAACTATGTGTGATGCTAGTGATTATGCTGTTGGTGATGTTCTAGGACAAAGAGCTGATAAGAAATTAAATGATATTCATTATGCTAGTAAAACTATAGACAGTGCCGAAATAAATTATGCTACTACTGAAAAAGAAATTTTAGCAGTGGTGTTTGCTTGTGATAAATTTAGATCTTACATTGTTGATTCTAAAGTGTTTCTTCACATTGATCATGCTGCTCTAAAATATCTTATGGAAAAGAAAGATGCAAAACCTAGACTCATTAGGTGTCTTCTCTTGCTACAAGAATTTGATTTACGTATCACTGATAGAAATGGAGCTGAGAACCCCGTAGCTGATAACTTGTCTAGGTTAGAGAATATTCTTAATGACCCACAACCTATTAATGATAGTTTTCCTAATGAGCAATTAGCTGCAATTAATTTTTCTCATAACACTCCTTGTTATGCTGACTATGCTAACTACATTGTTGCTAAATATATACCACCTAGCTTCACATACTAACAAAAGAATAATTATTCTATGATTTAAGACATTTCTTTTGGGATGACCCACATCTTCATAAAGAAGGATTAGATGGTATTATTAGACATTGTGTACCTGCACATGAACAGGGACAAATCTTACGAAAATATCACTCTAAACCATACGGAGGGCACCATGCGGGAGACATAACTGCTCACAAGGTATTGCAATCTGGTTTTTATTGGCCTACTCTCTTCAAGGATGCTCATAAGTTTGTTTTATGCTGTGATGAATGTTAAAGAATTGGTAATATTGGTAACCGTCAAGAAATGCCTATGAATTATTCTCTTGCTATTGAACCATTTAATGTTTGGGGTTTTAGTTACATGGGACCTTTTACTTCCTCTAATGGGCATACACATATTTTGGTTGCTGCCGATTATGTTACTAAGTGGGTAGAAGCTATTCCAACTAGTAGTGCCGATCACAACACCACTACTAAAATGCTTAAGGAATTTATTTTCCCAAGGTTTGGAGTCCCTAGATATTTAATGACTGATGGTGGTTCACACTTTATTCATGGTGCTTCCTCCAAAATGCTTGCTAAGTATGATGTTAACCATAGAATTGCATCACCCTATCATCCTCAGTCTAGTGGTCAACTTGAACTTAGCAATAGAGAAATGAAATTAATTTTACAAAAAACTGTCAATAGGTCCCGAAAGAATTGGTCTAAGAGACTAGATGATGCACTTTGGGCTTACATAACAACATATAAAAATCCTATGGGTATGTCTACCTATAAAATGGTTTATGGAAAGGCTTTTCATTTGCCTCTTGAGTTAGAACATAAAGCATATTGGGCAATTAAGGAACTCAACTATGATTTCAAACTTGCCGGTGAAAAGAGGTTATTTGATATCTACTCACTAGATGAATGCAGAGCCCAAGCTTATGAAAACGCCAATTTATTTAAAGAAAAAGTCAAAAGAGGGCATGATAAAAGAATCCAAAAGCGTGAGTTCAAAGCTGGAGAATATGTTCTTTTGTATAACTCTAGTTCCAACTTTTTTGCAGGAAAACCTGTCTCCAAATGGGAAGGACCTTATGTTATCAAGGAGGTTTATCGATATGGAGCTATCAAAATAAATAATGCTGAAGGTACTAACCCGAAGGTTGTCAATGGGCCAAGAATAAAATATTAAATCTCAAATACGCCCACTAATTATGAAGGCAATATTATCCAAACTATGACACCGATAGAACACATAAAAGAAACCTTCCAGAACACTCCAGAATCATGAAAAAATAGGAGGTACGTGATACGGTATGTAACAGACTCTGAAAAATCCGCAAAAATATTTTCTATCAGTTTTGGTATATATTAAAAAAATAGGAAAATAAGAAACAACCAGGAAGGCAACCCTGGTGGGTACAAGACATCCAGGTGCGCCCAGGTGGGTTGTGCCCACCTCGGGTACCTTCCAGACTCCATTATTCTTCCGTTTGCTTGTTTCCCAATATAATAAATCGTTATATACCCCCCGAACCTATTGACCACCGTATCATGGAGAAATCTTCTGTTTTCTTTTCTCGCTGTTTTCTTGACAGATATGAAAATATGTCGTCTCAATATTCCGAGGTGGAGTGTCCAATTTCTTACCAGCCCTTAGATAAAAATATCCTCAAGGACACCTATCCCTACACATGGTTCTCTGATGAGGAAGATGAAGATGAACCAGTCCCTCCTCGTTTCAAGCATGAAAGCATGGAGGCATTATGCAAGAGGATAATAAAGCTTGAGACGGAGAACAACGAGTTGAGGATATATAAGTTTACCCTCCGACGTAAGCTGGAGAAAGAGAAAGACAAACCCACTACTTCATCACCACCACCTCCTTCTTCATCACCAAAGGAGAATTGAGTATCGGGTATGGGCACTCCCCTTGGCTTGTGCCAAGCTTGGGGGAGGTGCCCCGGTATCGTATCACCTCCACTATATTTTGCCTTTACTTTTCTTAGTTTGATCCTTAGTTGTCTTTTGATTTAGTTGAATAAAAGTTTAGTTCGATCCTTTCTATTCAAGTGTTTGCTTAGGGATCTATCCTTGTAATCATGTGCGAGATATATAATAAAGTTTAGTTGAAGTTTTTCTTTCTTTACTTTCATGTTCAATAAAAAGAACGGAAATAAATGAAAAAGATCATATGCTAATCTTATGGTAAGTAATGACATCACATAAGGAAGAGTATAAGTAGAAAATTTCATTCGAGATTTACAAACATAGCATTGGTCAAGGATGCAATTCATGAAAGAATTAATAAGGGAAGAGATGATTCACATGCAAATATACTATTATGGACATCTTCTATGATTGCGAGCCCCCATCAAAATATTATTTGCCAAAATTGTTGACGTTGGACAAGGAAGGCAATGTAATGATTTATGTTTGTTCATATTCACATACAAGTCATATGGTCATAGATCTTTTAACATGTGGTGCTTGCCCCCCATGTTTGCTAGCCAACATTTCCGCACTAAGTAGAGATAGTACTTGTGCATCCAAAACCCTCGACCCAAATACTATTTTGAGAGTCCACTATACTTGCCTATGGATTGAGTAAGATCCTTCAAGTATGTTGTCATTTGTACAATAAGGCAATCAAAATTTTCTTCTAAATGTGTTAGATCATTTAGTGTAAGAGAAAATTCAGCGTTTTACGAACTTGTGATGGAAAAATAATAAAGGCGACAGAGTGCATAATAAAGGTTGTTATCATAAGGGGCAATATAAACATTCTTGTGCTCTAATAGATTGATCATACAACCAAAAAGCACATTGAAACCTATGCTTCCCTCTACGAGTTTCCTATGTTTTACTTTTATGTATTTACTTTTATGCAAGAGTCAAAGTTTCTCTCTATTCCTTTTTATTTTCTCTTTTGGCAAGCACCATGTGGTGAGGAAAGATCTAGGAACATATATCCAGTTGGATATGGGTGGGCATGAGTTATTATTGTTGACATCACCTTTGAGGGGAATACGTTGGGAGGCGAAACTATAGGCCCCTATATTTCTATGTGTCCGATTGAAACTTTTTGCTGATGTGTATGCGATGGGTGATAGCAATCATAGAAGACTATATGATGGTTGCATATGTGAACTTGCCAAAATGCTCCGATACATGGCCCTTCCTGAAAAGCTGATGAACTGTAGTTTCAAAGTTGACTGAGAACATAGTTTGTTGGTTTTACAACAGAGTTTATGCTTTATACGTCGATGTTGTGATGAATTGTTACTTGTTTATGAGAAGTTATATGATAAAAGTTCTATGATAAAGTTTGTTGCTGTTATAATGATATACATGATGTTTCGGTGTCGGAATTTTGTTTTTATCAACACCTCTCTCTCTAAGAATGTGGACATGTTTTTTATTTTGGTTTTCGCTTGGGGACAAGCAGGTCTAAGCTTGGGGAAGTTGATACGTACATTTTGCATCATGTTTTCCTACTATTATTTATAATTCTTTTATGCACAATAATGCTTTTTGGCGTAATTCTAATGTCTTTTCTCTCAGAATTTGCAAATTCACACAAAGAGGGAGAATACCGGCAGCTACAATTCTGGACTAAGAAAGCAACGTTAGGCCACCTATTTTGGACAACTCCAATTGAGCTAAACTTCACAGAGAATTTTTATGGAATATATAAGAATTATTGGAGCGAATAACTACCAAAGGGGGCCCACCAGGTGGGCACACCCCACCTGGGCACACTAGGGCCACCAGGCGTGCCTTGGTGGGTTGTAACCTCCTCAACACACCTCCAGTTCCCCTCTTCTGTATATAAATCGGTTTGACCTAGAAAAAATAAGAAGCAGACTTTCGGGACGAAGCGCCGCCGTCTTGAAAGTGCGTTATATCGACTAGAGGGGGGTGAATAGGCGAATTTTATGAATTCTTCACTGAGGAATTTGTAGATGAGGAAATTCCTTAGAGAAGAACCAGTAGCAGCGGAATAAGTACTCAAAAGTAAACATAACAGAACACAAGCATAGTCATCATGATGAAATGATTATAGGCACAGAGTACAGAAAGCGTAAGCACATGATAACACAGGATAAAACAAACAGACTGAAGAAAATTGAACTAAGGAAATTGAGAAAGTCTTCAGTCAAAGTCTTCAAACAGAGATACGAACAAGCACTCAACACAATTATGAGTAAATGAAAGAGTTGAGGAAATAGAACCAGTGAGCTTGGTGAAGACAATGATTTGGTAGACCAGTTCCAACTGTTGTCTCAGTTGTACGTCTGGTTGGAGCGGCTAGGTATTTAAATCTGAGTACACACAGTCCCGGACACACAGTCCTCACTGTATTCTCCTTGATCTAAGGTCACACAGACCTCGCCCAATCACTCGTGGTAAGTCTTCAGGTGACTACCGAACCTTCATAAACTTGGTCACTCGGCGATCCACAATTCCTCTTGGATGCTCTAGACCTTGACGCCTAACCGTCTGGAAGAAGCACAGTCTTCAAAGGTAACATGCGTCGGATCCACACAGGATCAATATCTTCAGTGATGCTCAATCACTTGGGGTTTGTAGGTGTTCGGGTTTGGGTTTTCCTCACTTGATGATTTCCACTCAAAGTCCTCAGAGGATGGGATGCTCTCAAATGACAAGTGTCAGTTTCTCTCGGAGCAGCCAACCAGCTAGTGGTTGTAGGGGGCGGCTATTTATAGCCTAGGGAGCAGCCCGACATGATAAGACATAAATGCCCTTCAATGATATGACCGTTAGGTGGGTAGATATTTTGGGACAGCTAGCACATAGCACATCAATGGTCGGAAATTTGAGTATCAAATTTCTCGCGGCTATCATGTTCCTCACTGTGTAGGCAATCCGCACTGGCAAATTCCTAACTCCTCAGTCAGAACAAATTCCTTAGAGACAAGAAGAACTTCGTGTCTGTCACTGAAGAATATGACTGAACTGTATGAGGTTTCCAATGTCTTCACTCGAAGGGATTGGTAGGTGTAGGATTTTGAGTTGAGCATCACATGGAAATTTTTCCTTAGTATTTCCTCGACCCCTTTAACAGTACGGTGTTTCCTATGACTCAAGAAACAGAAAATGAAACTACGAAAACAAAAGTCTTCACGCTTCATGTTCCTCGAATGAATACTAAGTCTTCAGGATTGCACCAATTTCTTCATTTACAAAGTCTTCAGAAATCCAAAGTCTTCAGTCGAAGAACTTCATTTTTAGGTGTCAACTTTCTCTATAAATAACAAACTCCTCATAGACTTATAGACCTTTGTACACTCAAAAACACATTAGTCCCTTAAGCTATAAGTCTTCAATACACCAAAATCACTAAGGGGCAATAGATGCACTTACAATCTCCCCCTTTTTGGTGATTGATGACAATATAGGTTAAGTTTTCAACGGGGATAAACATATGAAGTGTAAATACTGATATTGAGGAATTTGATTGCAAGATAGAACCCCCCTGAAGATGTGCATGGTGAGGAATTTGCTTTTGAAGCATTGCACACTTGAAGAGTAGAATCATGGAGATCTCCCCCTATATCTTGTAATTAATACACGCATTTGACATATCATAATGAAGAATTTGAAAAGCATGATGAAATATGGTGACTGATGTAAGTCAGCATGCGTGCGTTAACATATATGAGGAATAAGCATGCAGAAAAACATATCAAAAGTATCAGAGCACCATCGGGTTTAAGATTACAACTCGATCCAATAAAGTTTCAGAAGAACGAGAGTTGTAACTTAGCAAAAAAACGCCCATATAGACAAACCCACTTGAAGACTAACTCAAAATTCTCCCCCTTTGTCATCGAATGACCAAAAGGATCGAAAATGAGGACTGACACCCCTGAAGAATATCAAGTTGATGAAGGAGCACCAGTGTTGTTGGGGTCGTTTGTTGTGGAAGGGCATGCTGCAGTGTCGTCCAAGTCTTCATGCTCGTCAGTGTCGCTCGATGAAGAATAGGAGCTGTACACCAAAGTAGGAACCTTGACCTTCTTGTATTTCTTCGGTGGAGGTGCAGACCAGACAACATCTTCCTTGAGACCCATTGCCTTGAGATCTTCTTCACCATACAGATGTGATAGAATAGCCCAGGTGCAACCGAAGACTTCATGGAGGTAGTAATGTTTTTTCTTCACTGCACATTGTGTAGCAGTAGTGTTGTGCAGGAATGGACCAAACTGACGCTTAATGATACGTCTCCGTCGTATCTACTTTTCCAAACACTTTTGCCCTTGTTTTGGACTCTAACTTACATAATTTGAATGGAACTAACCCGAACTAACGTTGTTTTCAACAGAATTACCATGGTGTTATTTATGTGGAGAAACAAAAGTTCTCGGAATGACCTGAAACTTCACGGAACAACTTTTTCAGAAAATATAAAAATCCTTGCAAAAGATGAAGGCCAGGGGGCCCACCACCTGCCCATGAGGGTGGGGGGCGTGCCTGCCCCCCTAGGGTGCGCCCCCTACCTCGTGGGCCCCCTGGAGCTCCTCCGACTCCAACTCCAACTCTATATATTTGCTTTTGGGGAGAAAAAAATCAAAGAGAAGTATTCATCGCATTTTATGACAAGGAGCCGCCGCCAAGCCCTAAAACCTCTCAGGAGGGCTGATATGGAGTCCGTTCGAGGCTCCGGAGAGGGGAATCCATCTCCATCGTCATCATCAACCATCCTCCATCACCAATTTCATGATGCTCACCGCCGTGCGTGAGTAATTCCATCGTAGGTGAGGGAGTCCTGGATTAGGGGGTCTCCGAACAGCCGGACTATATCCTTTGCCGGACTGTTGAACTATGAAGATACAAGATTGAAGACTTCGTCTCGTGTCCATATGGGACTTTACTTGGCGTAGAAGGCAAGCTAAGCAATACGGATATGTATATCTCCTCCTTTGTAACCGACCTTGTGTAACCCTAGCCCCCTCCGGTGTCTATATAAACCGGAGGGTTTTAGTCTGTAGGACAACATACAATCATACCATAGGCTAGCTTCTAGGGTTTAGCCTCTCTGATCTCGTGGTAGATCAACTCTTGTAATACTCATATCATCAAGAACAATCAAGCATGACGTAGGGTATTACCTCTATCAAGAGGGCCCGAACCTGGGTAAACATCGTGTCCCCTGCCTCCTGTTACCATCCGCCTTAGACGCACAGTTCGGGACCCCCTACCCGAGATCCGCTGGTTTGGCACTGACATTGGTGCTTTCATTGAGAGTTCCACTATGTCGTCATGATAAGGAAGATGGCTCGCCTTGTTATCAAGGACAACATCACCTCTGGGGGAGCCCTGGCTGTAGGCCAAACTCTCCGACTAGGCGGCTTCGTCGTGACCGCCCGCTCGGCCGCTGCGCCGACGATGACCTCTCGGGTCATCGAAAATAGCCTCCACATCGGCTCAAAATTCACCGAGCAGATGGATCCAATGGAGCTCTCCCCTTTGAACTTGCTCTTGGATCGCATTGCCACTCTGGGAGTCGCTACGGACTACGATCGGATCGGGCTTAAACCCGACCAAAGGGAGATTAACTCTCTGCCGGTCACCCATCAAAAAGCGGTGGTGGAGGAGCAATGCGCCGATTCTCCCTCTATCCTGAGGACGAACTATGTCCGGATTCCCGAGCTCTATGAACAGGATACGCGCTCGCGGGAGGATGCCGCCCTAACCCTAAATCCGGAATCAGGCCATGTACCGAACCCGTAGGGCAATATCCCGGAGCCCGAACTTCCAAGATCGGATACTCCCCTGCCTCGGGATCACGGATTGGGTCAAGGTCCGGACTTCAATCCACCCACCCACCCAGATACAAACTATCTTTCCCACATTAGGCAAGCGCCCCAAGAGATAGTACATCACTATTGGGCCAGATTCCTCCTTGTAATGGACAAGGTCAAGGACTGTCGCTAGGAAGATGCAATTTCGTTCTTTTGCAAAAAGTGCATGGACAAGGGAGTCCTCAACGCCCTAAGTCGCCGTGACATAGCACACTTCGCTGACTTGGCAGACATTGTATGGAAATATTGTGCAATGGAAAGTGCCTGGAAAACTCAAACACAATTTTGGGATAATCCGGCTCTGACAAAACCCCCAGCCCGAACTAAAAGGGCGCACTCTTATAAGTCGCCCGACCCAATTACAAAGAAGCAAAAGCCCACTACAGGGCGTGGTACCGTATTGGAGGGATGGCTCAACGGGCCCGTCAAAATTCATAGTACAGCGGATACCATATCAACACACAGCCTTAGAGCATGTTGGGTACTCCGGCAAGTTGCCAAAAGCAGTGAGTATCTCCTCACCCAAAATACCTCAGAGCACCTCCCCATGGATAACAACACAGTACTAACAGTCTTCGAGATCTTCGCCTCAAATAATAGGCGTAAGCGAGCACTCCGCGACCTTGCCGAAGTCTGCCACATGGCAGCAATAAATCCATGGAGCGACACGGCTATTACCTTCAATGCCAGTGATGAACCTAAATTCCGAACAGCCCAAGCACTAGCTGCTTTGGTCCTCGGTCCAATTGTGGATGGCTTTCGGCTCAGTAAGGTGATCACGGATAGCGGCAGCGGATTAAACCTCATCTATGAGGAAACTCTCCAAAAGATGGACATAGACGAACACCATATTGAGCAAAGCAGTACGACCTTCCAAGGAATGATCCCTAGTCGGATTACAGGTCCGAAGAAATTACATTCCAAGTGGCCCCGTAAAGTAGCGGATACCACGCCCTTCTAGGGCGGGAGGCATTCACGATTTTTCAAGCCAGACCCCATTACGGGTACATGAAGCTCAAAATGCCCGGACCCAAGGGAATTATCACTCTAGCTAGTGATCCAGACATAGCATTCCGCGCTGAGAACAAAGCAGCCGCACTAGCCCTCGAGGCATTATCCGAAGCCCTTGTGGCAGAGGAGTTAACCGCGCTGCGCTCC
Source organism: Triticum dicoccoides (assembly GCF_002162155.2). Lineage (NCBI taxonomy): Eukaryota > Viridiplantae > Streptophyta > Magnoliopsida > Poales > Poaceae > Triticum > Triticum dicoccoides. Next base: position 373,306,693 of record NC_041390.1, read on the forward strand.
ATGGTGGACAGGGACGACGTGATACTAGACAAAAGATCCAAGTCCGTCTAACGGACCCTACAAAAACAGCATCCATTGGGGCACAGTTAAACCCCGCTGTAGACGCCGCACTACGGGAGTTTCTGCGCGAGAATTGGGACATATTCGCCTGGCATCCTTCAAACATGCTAGGAATCCCACGTAGATTGGCCGAGCATAGCCTTAATATTCTAAAAAGATTCAAGCCAGTCAAGCAGACTCTTCAGTGTTTCTCTGAACCTAAGCGACAAGCCATGGGAGAGGAGCTTGCCAAGCTACTGGAAGCCGGATTCATTAAAGAAATAAAACATCCGGATTGGCTAGGAAACCTGGTGATGGTACCAAAAAAGGACAAATCCTGGCGCCTATGTGTCGACTTCAACGACCTCAGCAAGGCTTGCCCAAAGGATCCCTTCCCACTCCCTCACATCGATCAAATCATCGACGCTACCACAGGACATGAATCACTGTGCTTCCTCGACGCATACTCCGGTTACCACCAGATAAAGATGGTAGAGTCTGATCAAGCCGCAACAGCATTTATAACACCATACGACCCCTTCTGCTTTAATACAATGCCCTTTGGGCTCAAAAACACCGGCGCAACATATCAGCACATGATCCAGACATGTTTGGAAAAGCAGATCGGCAAGACTATGGAGGCATACGTAGACAACATGGTCATTAAAACCAGACACGTCGACTCTTTAATAGACAAATTGAGGCTCACGTTCACCAATCTCCGAACATACGACATTAAGCTCAATCCGGAATAATGCGTCTTCGGCGTTCCCGCTGGAAAGCTCCTAGGCTTCATCGTATCCAGTAGAGGAATTGAAACAAATCCAGCTAAAATCCGAGCTCTGTCACAATTGGCTACCCCAACTGACCTCAAGGAAATCCAGAAATTGACTGGATGCATGGAGGCTTTAAGCCGCTTTATCTCCCGATTAGGAGAAAAGGCACTTCCCCTTTATTGCCTTCTTAGGCGCACCGAACACTTCGATTGGACGGATGCAACCACAGCCGTACTGGAAGAAATCAAAGCCATCCTGGCCGCCAACCCAGTCCTGGCCGCGCCAACGGTTGGCGAACCAATGCTATTATGTATAGCGACAACTCACCAAGTTGTAAGCGTAGTGCTCGTCGTCGAACAAGAGACAGACGGACATAAATTCCCGCTTCGAAAGCCGGTATATTATGTATCCACCGTCCTCACTCCATGAAAATCACGGTACCCACATTACCAAAAGATAGCATACGCGGTGTTTATGGCACCCCAGAAATCACGACACTACTTTCAAGAGTGTTCGATCATGGTGGCATCCGAAGTACCACTCAATGACATAATAAACAATCGTGATGCCACGGGCCGGATTGCCAAATGGGCTATTGAGCTCCTCCCGTTCGACATAACATATAAGCCTCGACGAGCCATTAAGTCACAAGCACTGGCCGACTTCGTAGCCGAATGGACAGAAGCCGAACTCCCTAAAGAGTACGGCGCATACTCCAATTGGACCATGCACTTCGACAGCTCTAAAATGATGGCTGGTCTAGGGACTGGCGTCGTCCTAACGTCCCCCACCGGAGACACGGTGCAATACGTGCTCCAAATACTATATATGGACTCCAATAACACATCCGAATACGAGGCCCTACTACACAGCCTCCAGATGGTGGTCTCCATGGGCATCCACGCCTAGAGGTGCGTGGGGACTCGAACCTTGCAATATCCCAAATAAATGGAGACTTCGATGCCAAGGATCTAAAAATGGCGGCATATCGCAACGTCGTCCTCAAAATGTCAGCTCGGTTCGAGGGGCTGGAATTCCACCACATGTCTCGGGAAAACAACCAGGTAACGGACATCCTAGCTCGTATCGGCGCTAAATGCGACCCGGTCCCACCAAACATCTTCCTAGAAAGACTGTTTAAACCATCTGTGGTATGGGAAGGGGACACCGGCAAAATTAGTCCGGACCCGACCACAACCCCATATACCGAATACGCTGACACAATCGAGGCTCTGCCACCGAAATAACACCTTCAGCCCACGTGATAATGGCCGTCATCGCCCCATGGACAGAACCATTCCTAGCCTACCTAACTAGACAGGAATTACCCGAGGACCAGAATGAGGCTCGCTGCATAGTGCGGCGATCTAAAGCCTACAAGGTCCATGAGGGAGAGCTTTATAAGAAAAGCACAACCGGAGTCCTTCAAAGGTGCATCTCCGAAGAGGAAGGGCGCAAGCTGTTGGCAGAAATCCATGCCGGACTCGGCGGCCACCACGCAGCAGCCCGGGCCCTTGTAAGTAAGGCCTTCCGTACATGTTTTTATTGGCCGACAGCCCGGGCAGATGCACATCATCTGGTTCAACATTGCGTTGGTTGCCAGCCTTTTGCAAACCAAAGCCACATGCCACCTACCGCCTTCCAAACCATCCCCATTACTTGGCCATTCGTGGTCTGGGGGCTAGATATGGTCGGACCCCTCAAAGGGGGAACCCACAAGAGAAAATACTTACTGGTCATGGTGGACAAATTCACCAAATGGATAGAAGCCAAACCTCTCAAAACGGCTGAATCCGGACCGGTGATAGACTTCATATCCGGGGTTGTACACCATTACGGCATTCCCCACATCATCATCACTGACAACGGCACAAACTTTACAGCCGACGAGGTGAAACTTTGGTGTAGCAACATGGGCATCAAGCTCAATTATGCTTCTGTCTATCATCCGCAAACCAACGGTCAAGTCGAACGCGTGAATGGTCTTATCATGAGTGGTATTAAACCCAGATTAGTCCGGTACTTAAAGGAATCAGACACCCATTGGGTAGAGGAGCTCGACTCCGTACTATGGGGGGCTGCGGACCATGCCGAATCGCACTACCGGATACACACCATTTTTTATGGTGTACGATGCTGAGGCGGTATTGCCTTGCGACATAATTCATGACTCACCTCGAGTGTGCATGTACGAAGAAAAAGAGGCCGAGCTCGATAAGCAGGAAGTTTGGATGCCCTGGAGGAGGAGCGCGACGTGGCAAAAGCCCGTTCCGCATTCTATCAATATCAGGCTCGAAGGTATCGAAGCAGAGAAGTGCAGGCAAAAACCTATAACATTGGTGAACTAGTTCTGCGCCTGCCAGAGAAGAAAAAGAACAAGCTCAAGCCCAAATGGGAAGGCCCCTTCATCATCGACCAGGTTCTGACTAGTGGTGCGTACCGTCTGTGGGATGCATCGAATAATCGACTCGAGCCAAACCCATGGAACACAGCCAGACTATGAAGATTCTACGCCTAATGCCGGACTCTATGTTCGTCTCCTTACCTCCATGATTTTTTTGCACATCTATTTTTCCCCTTTCTTTCTCTCTTTTCTCTTCAAAGCCCTAAAGGGCTAAACCAGTGTCTTGGTTACACAATCTTGACCCGCTAACCGCGCTCAATATACCTGGGGGCTTCCTATACAGAAGCTTCATCTAATTATTTTCCGGGGCTTCATGCCCCGCACATGTATCATCCTTCCGCATGTACCTTTTTTCGCCATTATATGCATCAATATGACTTAAGTTTTGGACAAGCTGGGTTGCCTGGCTCTTGTGTTTATGCCCTATGTTCCCGTTAATTTGGGTAGGGCATAAGGGGAGCACCTCTGCGATTTTTACTGCCAGGTCAGCTGGATGTGTACCTCAGACTAGGTGAAGCCGAAAGCTAGCATTCTTAAGGGTATATTAGGTTTGTGAATAAAAGATGACTTTCATTTAAATTACTACACGCCCCCAGACGTTTTTAACCTGCGACTCGCAGTCCGGACATGCACATTAGGCATGCGTACCCAGGGAAAGGAACCCTTAAGGGAACTATTCTCCCTGGACGATGTTTCTTACTACCCATGTAATATAACATCGCTAGTTGGGTACTTGTCTGTTCAAGCACTTATGACCCCAACGCCTGGTTTCCATGCATACCCCGATTTTTATATAACCGAGTAGGTATTCGGATACACTCCGGACTGTCGGGTCCAGAGGTCGAAGCGAAAAGGTCCGCCATGACAAATGATTTACAATCCGGCTAGGGACATTACATATGTCACTTGAAGTACACAGTCACTAAGACTGATTAAATTCTTCTTCTATACCATCCAACATGCTTTCTAGCCTACATTCCTGTTGGGAATACTTTGCAGCTAACTCTAGTTGACAATACACAAAACTGACAGGGATTTCTTTCCCGTCGGGCCCCACAGGTCTGACCTCGGCCATGTGGTTTGGGCCAGCCTTGGTGTATCGTGTCTTCACCATAGCCCAGGCTTCCCGTGCACCCTGTCGACAGGCCGATATCTTCCGTAATCGGAAGCACCGCCGTGCTCCCTTTAGCTTCTCCATAAGCTCCCCCATGCCTCCTGGTGGGGACGCGGACAGCCACAAGGCTTGGGAAATACTCTGCATCACCTGCCGAACTTGTTCGTGTAGTTGGGAGATGTCACAGCCCTAGAATTCTGCTTTGTAATTAGTTGCATCAGTGAGTGGCATCCATGCATCATGTTTAAATTCCTTTTAAATGTGAATTGGGGAAAGTGGAAAGCCTCAGAGATCATTTCTAAAAATGATCAACATTAAAAATTGCTTCAGACAAACCCAAGAAAATGTTCCTGTCAAGCTATAAAAATATTGGGAAGAAGTAAAACTCAAACCAATATTTTTGGAGTCTCAAGGATATTTATTTTGGGCCTTTGAAATTAAATGAATAAGTATTTGACTTTTGGATTATATTCATTTTATATAGAATATATTTCAAAAGGCCCTGAAATTATTTATGTGCCTTCGAAAAAGTCCATAATGGCAACATACAAATATTCAGAAGGTTTTGCCCTGCTTTGATTTACATTGAATTTGAATCAGTGGCAAAATAATTAAAACAAAACAGAAAAACAGAAAATAGAAAACCAGAGCGAGATGAAAAACTTACCTGGCCACTTACCTGGCAGCCCAAGTAGGCGGCCCAGCCCACCAGCACCCTGCCGTCGTCTCCCCCCCTCGCCCCGAAGCAGCTGCGTGCCAGCAGCAGCGCACACAGGAGCTCCACCTCCTGCTTTCCACTGAGGCACCCCCGATCCCATCCGACGCGCCTGGAGAAGCCCCGCGGACCTCCTCCCTCACTCCCCCATCTCTCTGGTCTCTCCCTCACCCCCTAGCTCCTCCCTGAGCTCTATCCGAGAGCAACCGCCGGCCACCACAGCCTGTAGAACCAAACCGCGGGTCGAGAGGACGCTGGACGGCAAATTCCGAGCGCCTCCGCCGCTCTGTGAGGTCGCCGGCGACGAGCCGCGGGTCAACTCTGGCGGGGTTGACCCCATTTTGACCAAGGTTTGACTTTCCCCTGACCCACTGACGTGTGGGACCAGGCCCCCTGTTTAATTAGTGTTAGGTTCAGTTAGTGTTAATTAACTTAGTTAAGTAGATTAGACACTCACATGCGGGCCCAAGCTCTAATTAAACTTAGGTTAGTTAGGTAGTCACTGATGTGTGGACCCCACATGTCAGGTTTGACCTGGATGGTGCCCCGTTGACCTGCTGACGTCATGATGATGTCAGGCTGACGCAGTATTTATTTTCTAGAATTTTAAATAAATCAAAAATGATTTATTAATTTAGAAAGTGTCCTAAACTTCTAAAAATCATAGAAATTCAACCGTAACTCCAAATCAAATAATTTATATATGAAAAATGATCAGAAAAATATGAAGAATCTGTTTAGGCCATGATCATGCATGTTTGAACAAGTTACCCTCACTGAATAGGACAAATGATGATTAGGGCAATTTATGAAATCACATTTGGGGTTGGAATTCGATCTTGTTTGAGTTCCACTTCAATTAACTTGGATAGATATTGCATTAGGTGAATTCAGTTCCTTAACATGACATGTCATTCATTTGATTGTGCATTGCAGTGAATGTTGTTTCGTTTGTGTTTGCCGGTGGTTGTTCCCCTTTGGTAGGCGTATGTTCCGGTGATGTGATCGATGACACCGATGAAGAGCTATACAATCTTCGGAAGTGTCAGGCAAGCAAAACCCCCTTGATCATTCTGATACAATCCCACTCTCTCGCTCCTGCTCTCTTTTACTGCATTAGGAAAACAACGATTCAATTGTTACATGTTGCGGTAGTTGACCCCCTTTCCTCTGCATGACCTATCATTGCCACAGTAAATAGATGAAACCCACTAGCATGAGTAGGATTTGTTTGAGCTCTGATGTGCCTACTCATTCATGCTTGTTTGTCATGCCTTCTATTGCTTAGAGTTGTCTCAGGTCTGATTCATCGGGGGTGAATTGGAAAGTTGTGAACATGTCCTACTGTTGAGAGCTAAGTGTGTGAACACGATTTGGTAAAGGTAGCGGTGAGAGGCCACGTAGGAGTACATGGTGGGTTGTTTCATTGCAGTCGTCCTCAGGAACTGAGTTCTGTGTTTGTGATCCATGAACAATTACTACCACACATTGGGCTCCAGGCGCTCCAAGCTCTCTCAACCTTTTAATCAACCTGATCTCTGTCCAAGAGTTGCAACTAGTTTTTGGTGTTTGTAGGTAGTGTTAGTAGTCTACCAAGTGGCACCAGGTATAGGTGGGCTTGGGACAGACTAGGCACAGTGGCCCGGTGTACCAAGTGGCACCTGGATGGTGGGCTTGGGAACCCTACTCACATTGTTTGGGGCCGTGAGCGACACCCCGGCCGGATCTCCTTGCGGATGGAACCTGAATAGGCGATAAACCTGGACTAGAGACTTGTTGGTTAGTCAGGTCGTGGCCGACTCCCTCGCCAGGCTTCCGCTTGAAGGTTGCTGAGATACACGATGTGTACATGGTGGTAAGTGGCGAGAGCGTGTGTGAACAAGTACACCCCTGCAGGGTTATCATTATCTATTCGAATAGCCGGACTCCTCGGATATGGAAACTTGGACCCCTTGCATAGTTCATAGACAAGTGATAGTGGATACTCTAAAATGTGCAAGATAAGTGTGAGTGCTATGGATGGCGTTCTCGTAGGGAGACGGGAGCGGATCCATAGTGGTGTATTGACATGGTGAATATGTGGACTCGTGTCCGCCACCTCAAAGAGTTATTTGTAGTAGTAGTTCAGGTTAGCCACTGAGTCAAAGCTGGCTTGCTGCAGTTAAACTCCACCACCCCTTTGTTGATACTGATGCATATGTAGATAGTTCTGATGTAAGTCTTGCTTGGGTACATTTGTACTCATGTTTGCTTAATTTATGTTTTGTAGAGAGACTTCAGTCTCGCTAGTAGTTCCACGTGGACTTCGACGTTTAGCTTGTTACCTCAGCTACGATCTTGTACCCTTGGGAGAGTCTTGTAGATAGTTAGGCTTCTGAGCCTTCTTCATTTGTAGTTGTCTGTACTCAGACAAGTTAAGCTTCTGCATGTGCTTTGACTTGTATGCTCTGAATGTTGGGTCATGAGACCCATGTTTGTAATATCTCGCTCCTCGGAGCCTAATGAATAAATCCTCTGAGGCGTAGAGTCTTGTTGTGATGCCATGTTGTATTACACATATTGAGAATATTGTGTGTATGATTGAAATGCTTGGTATGTGTGGGATCCGACAACCTAGTTGTTTGTTCTTAGTAGCCTCTCTTATGGGGAAATGTAGTCTTGTGCTTCCATGAGCCATAGTAGTCCGCTACAGCCCGGTTCACCGCAGTCCTGCTAGCCTAGCACTACTGCTCCAGAACACTTGACTGGCCGGCATGTGATTCACTTCGTTCCTTTGTTTGTCACTTCGGGCAAATGTCACGTGGTGACATCCAGAGTCCTGCCTAGCCTTCTACAGCCCGGTTCACCGGAGTCCTGTTAGCCCAGTGCTACAGCCGGATTCGCACGCTGCTGACCGACATGCTCGATGTTGATTCATGTATGCCTGTCCCCGTAAGTTTTTGCCACTTTGGGTTCACGACTAGTCATGTCGGCCCGGGTTCTCTGTCATATGGATGCTAGCGACACTATCATATACGTGAGCCAAAAGGCACAAACGATCCCGGCCATGGTAAGGCGACACCCGTGGGAATACCGTGCGTGAGGCCGCAAAGTGATATGAGGTGTTACCGGAAAGATCGATGTGACTTGGAATCAGGGTCCTGACAGCTTTGGTATCAGAGCCTGACTGCCTGTAGGATTACCGAGCCAAACTGGTCGAAGTTGTGTCTAGAAATGCTTTAGTTATATAAGGGAATTGATTGTGGATGGGAACGTAAGGCTCTTTTTACTCCTTTACCTTATGCCCTTCTGCTCTGAGTCAACCTCTTCTTTTCTACGGGGGTTAAGAACTAGGCTTCTCTTCTATCTCTCGGGATGACGTGTTATTAAACCGTAGATGCCTAGGATTGTGGAGTTCAAGTCTCAGTTCAGCTTCTACTACTTCCGTATGTTCATAGCTAGACTCAGAACCTTTTACTGTGATGTTGAGTGGCTATGCCATCATTTTGCAGGATGACTCAAATATCCTTGAGCATTTACAGTCGTTATGCTGTCCGAGTCATCCCAGGTTTCTAAACAATCTGATGCATTTACAAATCCTTTCTTTCCGTTCCCGATGTCCTTTTGGTCAGAATAAGCACACTAATCAATGAGTTGAGGTACTCTGTTGTCTTGACATATATGTTCATGCTATTATTATGACACTAGGGTATCTTAGAGATAGTAATCTAGACATGTTTGGTGTTCCCTGTGTGATGATTCTGGCCACCATTCTCGATAGCATCTCGTGATGTTATTTAGTTAGTAGGTATTCTATTTTCGGGTCCTTGGACCCAAGATTCACCCTACTTACCTCATGTTGATAGTGTTTGCTCGTTCCTTTAGGATATTAGTAACCTTTGCGATAGTCCTCGAGGTCCGTGGTATTTCCTTCTTCCAAATAACATGAACCAATACGGCGGAAGTTATTTGAACCAAAAGATCACAATCAGAGTACTCTTGAGGAGTTCTCCATTCATAATTGTGACTTTGCCAGTCCTACATCTCTGCATGGGTTATCAGGAAGGAACATGTTGAACTTGGTTCGACATACTAATCTATGCATCCACAACTCAGAAAGTTATATGTTCCTTTGAGTTGTCCCCCTTCAGTTATATTCCGACCTTCATCTATCAATTGATAGTCAAGAGTATCTGAGCATTCGTTCATCGGTGCCTATTGCTCTTATGGTCCATCAAGCCATTCTATTCCAGAATGACTAGGAGAAACAAACTCCAGTACCTCATCCATATCTAGGATTGGGTGAAACTAGTTGTATTCCACAGATCAAAATGTCAATCCAGTTTTTGTTCTGTTCTACCTTGGAGTATTACCATCTTTATATCAAGAATGTCATGGGAATTGCACACCATCTCATGAATTCTTGGTACATTAATACTTCTCGCCATCATTATTCATTCCTCGGTCTTTGTGTTGTTGTGACCGGAATGCCGACAAGTGAACCGTGATGTGTGAAATCAATATTCTTAGCAACTCCATTGCTTGGTAGTTAATGGACAATACTCTCATTCTTAGCATGCTGGTTATTGAGTCATCATCCTAAGAATGATCGTGCTACCTAGTACTTATTTGTGGTGCACTCTTCTATCAATGAGTTAGGATTGTGTCAATCCCTCACCCTTTTGATCATATCATCTTGCCTCAAAAGCAAGATTGCTCCCGAGCTTAATAACATTTCGGTGGTTCATGATTTTCCGGATATCTTGACGGAAGTATCACCAGGTCGTCCCCTGGGCGATATGTTGAGTTCTTGATCAAGTTGGTTTTCCAATAAACCACCCTTTCTCCAAGAATCCGTGTTGGATACCCCTGAGCTAGTTGGTTAAGCTGAACAACAACTTGGAGAGTTGGAAGATAAAAGCTTGCCTAACTTAGTTCGTTCCAAAGGGATATTCTTGTGTAGTGTGTGTTGAAGAAAGATGATATCTTCATCGATTGGTCCCTGTGATCAGTTATTGGACTTATTGTCTTATCAATCCTTTGATTTGAGTGTGGGCTATCGTCAAATCAAATCAGTACCAACTATGTTCGTAATGTTGTCTTACTCGTGGTTGATCCCTCGAGCATACACCATTACATCTTTTGGTCTGACCAATACTAACACATTGTTCACATAATGGTGGAAGTCTAGTGATATGGAAATTTCGATGAGTTGCTATTGACCCCAATAGCAGCATCTTGTCTCCTCCATGATTCATGTTGAACATTGAGCTAGTGTTGGAAACTTTTGTAAGCATTGCCTTCGTGTTCCGTTCATGAGGTATATGTTTTGGTGAAAGAAGTGACTTTCTCTGATTCACGTGCATTTGGTGCAAGTTGCCGCCATGATTTCGAGGAAGATTGTTTTGTTTCCTATGGTACCATCCCAAGTCAGCCATGCATGTGCGAAGTGCTCTATGGTTTGATAGGTTGACCGCCTCCACTCCATATGTGTCCCTAGCACACTGAGCCACTGACTGATTTGCTCAAGGAGAAGGAGTCCATTCATAAGAGCTAATCCGGACTTATGAAAAGACTTCGATATCCTCGATGATGGTTCCCCACCTAAACTCAATAGTGTTTTGTTGTAGGACTTCTACGTGATCATGCTTGTCTTGGACATCATGTTCACATGTATGTAGCAGAATCAGCTCATGTTTTGGAGCTTTCTATCGTAGTTCATTTCCTGAGAATCTCGCAACATCATTTCATCGGTTTGTGTTGCAAAATTTCTTTTCCAGACATGCTGTCTGAAATGTTCCGTTACCAACCAGATCTGAATCTCGGGCAGATATGATGGTTAAAGCTATTCCAAGATCTATGATGTAGGTCCTGACAAGATTGTTGTTTTGGCCGACACACCTAGCCAGAAAATCTGTCATTGTAGTATCTTGATTGAGAAAAAATTTCCATCTTCTCCATGAGGACTTCGTGCGACTTATTGTAGGAGTCGCTCCCCAGGAATTCATGTGCTCCCAGTTCCTTCGATTATGCTATAATCATTCAAACAGTGGAATCATTTTCTACTGTTGAGCTTCTCCCCAGTTACTAGAATCATTCCCAACGTTTGCATTTTGTTCCTAGCCTGCACCCACCGTGGTGCCATCCTACCATGGGTCCCATCCATTCCCGATGATAAGAAAAATCATCCCTTGTGTTGTCTTCAACAAGGTAGTCCACATCATCCATTCTAGTCCGAGTATACCATCCCTTAGTACTCCGCCAAACGATTGTTGTGATTGCCTTAGGCTGGTATAAAGAGTTTCAATGATCTGAGAATCAAAAGTAATTCTTTTTGCCACTTAAGGGAATGTTTCTGCGAGTCACCTTCCTTAAGATGTCTCGTTATGATATTATGGCAACTCAACTCCTCGCTACGTCGTTATCGAGCATGGAGTTGTTTCCCACCAAATCGAGCCACAACCTTCTATTTCCTATCACCCCGATGAGTGTCTCGCGTCTTAGCTCAAGAGATATTACTACGTCTCATTCCGTGAGTTGATCCTGAGTTGTTCGATCTTCGAGAAGATCGATCCTTCTAGAGTTTCCCTTTCTCCTTCGTGTCGTGTTGGACAAAGATCTCGAAGGCCAAGACGTCAAGATCTTGTGGTAGAACGAATCAACATCTTTGACGAGGGCACTTGGATCATGAAGATCATGCTAGCTTTGTGTCCCCTCTGTCTTCTTACCTCACGTCTTGAATCTCGAGATGAGATTCTTGTTTAGTAGGGGTGAGTTGTCACAGCCCTAGAATTCTACTTTGTAATTAGTTGCATCAGTGAGTGGCATCCATGCATCATGTTTAAATTCCTTTTAAATGTGAATTGGGGAAAGTGGAAAGCCTCAAAGATCATTTCTAAAAATGATCAACATTAAAAATTGCTTCAAACAAACCTAAGAAAATGTTCCTGTCAAGCTATAAAAATATTGGGAAGAAGTAAAACTCAAACCAATATTTTTGGAGTCTCAGGGATATTTATTTTGGGCCTTTGAAATTAAATCAATAAGTATTTGACTTTTGGATTATATTCATTTTATATAGAATATATTTCAAAAGGCCCTGAAATTATTTATGTGCCTTTGAAAAGGTCCATAATGGCAACATACAGATATTCAGAAGGTTTTGCCCTGCTTTGATTTACTTTGAATTTGAATCAGTGGCAAAATAATTAAAACAAAACAGAAAAACAGAAAATAGAAAACCAGAGAGAGATGAAAAACCTACCTGGCCACTTACCTGGCAGCCCAAGTAGGTGGCCCAGCCCACCAACACCCTGCCATCGTATCCCTCCCCTCGCCCCGAAGCAGCTGCGTGCCAGCAGCAGCGCACACAAGAGCTCCACCTCCTGCCTGCCACGGAGGCGCCCCCGAGCCCATCCGACGCGTCTGGAGATGCCCCGCGGACCTCCTCCCTCACTCCCCCATCTCTCTGGTCTCTCCCTCACCCCCTAGCTCCTCCATGAGCTCCATCCGAGAGCAACCGCCGGCCGCTGCAGCCCGTAGAGCCAAACCGCGAGTCGAGAGGACGGCGAATTCCGAGCGCCTCCGCCGCTCTGTGAGGTCGCTAGCGACGAGCCGCGGGTCAACTCTGGCGGGGTTGACCCCATTTTGAATAGGGTTTGACTTTCCCCTGACCCATTGACGTGTGGGTCCAGGCCCCCTATTTAATTAGTGTTAGGTTTAGTTAGTGTTAATTAACTTAGTTAAGTAGATTAGACACTAACATGCGGGCCCAAGCTCTAATTAAACTTAGGTTAGTTAGGTAGTCACTGACGTGTGGACCCCACATGTCAGGTTTGACCTGGACGGTGCCCCGTTGACCTGCTGACATCACGATGATGTCAGGCTGACGCGGTATTTATTTTCTGGAATTTTATATAAATCAGAAATGATTTATTAATTTAGAAAATGTCCTAAACTTGTAAAAATCATAGAAATTCAACCGTAACTCCAAATCAAATAACTTATATATGAAAAATGATCAGAAAAATATGAAGAATCTGTTTATGCCATGATCATGCATGTTTGAACAAGTTACCGTCACCGAATAGGACAAATGATGATTAGGGCAATTTATTAAATCACATTTGGAGTTGGAATTCGATCTTGTTTGAGTTCCACTTCAATTAACTTGGCTAGATATTGCATTAGGTGAATTCAGTTCCTTAACATGACATGTCATTCATTTGATTGTGCATTACAGTGAATGTTGTTTCGTTTGTGTTTGCCGGTGGTTGTTCCCCTTTGGTAGATGTATGTTCCGGTTATGTGATCGATGACACCGATGAAGAGCTATACTATCTTCGGAAGTGTCAGGCAAGCAAAACCCCCTCGTTCATTCTGATACAATCCCACTCTCTTGCTCCTGCTCTCTTTTACTGCATTAAGACAACAACGATTCAATTGTTACATGCTGCGGTAGTTGAACCCCTTTCCTCCGCATGAGCTGTCATTGCCACAGTAAATAGATGAAACCCACTAGCATGAGTAGGATTTGTGTGAGCCCTGATGTGCCTACTCATTCATGCTTGTTTGTCATGCCTGCTATTGCTTAGAGTTGTGTCAGGTCTGATTCATCGGGGGTGAATTGGAAAGTTGTGAACATGTCCTACTGTTGAGAGCTAAGTGTGTGAACACGATTTGGTAAAGGTAGCGGTGAAAGGCCATGTAGGAGTACATGGTGGGTCATCTCATTGCAGCCGTCCTCGGGAACTGAGTTCTGTGTTTGTGATCCATGAATAGTTACTACCACACATTGGGCTCCGGGCGCTCCAAGCTCTCTCGACTTATTAATCCACCTGATCTTTGTCCAGGAGTTGCAACTAGTTTTTGGTATTTGTAGGTAGTGTTAGTAGTCTACCAAGTGGCACCCGGTACAGGTGGGCTTGGGACAGACTAGGCACAGTGGCCCGGTGTACCAAGTGGCACCCGGATGGTGGGCTTGGGAACCCTGCTCCCATCATTTGGGGCCGTGAGCGACACCCCGGGCGGATGGAACCCGAGTAGGAGATAAACCTGGACTAGAGACTTGTTGGTTAGTCAGGTCGTGGCTGACTCCCTCGCCAGGCTTCCGCTTGAACGTTGCCGAGATACACGATGTGTACATGGTGGTAAGTGGAGAGAGCGTGTGTGAAGAAGTACACCCCTACAGGGTTATCATTATCTATTCGAATAGCCGGATTCCTCGGATTTGGAAACTTGGACCCCTTGCATAGTTCATAGACAAGTGAAAGTGGATACTCTAAAATGCGCAAGATAAGCGTGAGTGCTATGGATGGCGTTCTCGTAGGGAGACGGGAGCGGATCCATAGTGGTGTATTGACATGGTGAATATGTGGACTCGTGTGCGCCACCTCAAAGAGTTATTGGCAGTAGTAGTTCAGGTAAGCCACTGAGTCAAAGCTGGCTTGCTGCAGTTAAACTCCACCACCCCTTTGTTGATACCGATACATATGTAGATAGTTCTGATCCAAGTCTTGCTGGGTACATTTGTACTCACGTTTGCTTAATTTATGTTTTGCAAAGAGACTTCAGTCTCGCTAGTAGTTCCACGTGGACTTCGACGTTTAGCTTGTTACCTCAGTTACGATCTTGTACCCTTGGGAGAGTCTTGTAGATAGTCAGGCTTCTGAGCCTTCTTCATTTGTTGTTTTCTGTACTCAGACAAGTTAAGCTTCCGCATGTGCTTTGACTTGAATGCTCTGAATGTTGGGTCATGAGACCCATGTTTGTAATATCTCGCTCCTCGGAGCCTAATGAATAAATACTCTGAGTCATAGAGTCTTGTTGTGATGCCATGTTGTATTGCACATATTGAGCATATTGTGTGTATGATTGAAATGTTTGGTATGTGTGGGATCCGACAACCTAGTTGTTTGTCCTTAGTAGCCTCTCTTATGGGGAAATGTAGTCTTGTGCTTCCATGAGCCATAGTAGTCCGCTACAGCCCGGTTCACCAGAGTCCTACTAGCCCAGCACTACTGCTCCGGAACACTTGACTAGCCGGCGTGTGATTCACTTCGTTCCTGTGTTTGTCCCTTCAGGGAAATGTCACGCGGTGACATCCGAAGTCCTACCTAGCCTGCTACAGCCCGGTTCACCGGAGTCCTGTTAGCCTAGTGCTACAGCCGAATTTGCACACTGCTGACCGATATGCTCGATGTTGATTCATGTATGCCTGTCCCCGTAAGTTAGTGCCACTTTGGGTTCATGACTAGTCATGTCGGCCTAGGTTCTCTGTCATATGGATGCTAGCGACACTATCATATACGTGAGCCAAAAGGCGCAAACGGTCCCGGCCATGGTAAGGCGACACCCGTGGGAATACCGTGCGTGAGGCCGCAAAGTGATATGAGGTGTTACCGGCTAGATCGATGTGACATGGAATCGGGGTCCTGACAGGAGAGCTCTGACAGAAGATCACGTGAGGACCCAGGCATCTCCTCCACGGGACGACCCGTTAGCATACCTGCACATATAACGCTGTTAGCAGGCTTCTTCACCGAACTCCTTTAAAAAGTTCGTTCAAACACTTACTAAAAATGCCGCGCTGAAGCCGTTTATTCTCCTTAACGGAGTCCGCAAGCTGGGCTCGGACATCCTTCAGTTCCACGCCCAGCCGGATATTGGCATCTTGGAGATCGCTTTTCTCCTGCCTGACTCGCGTCAGCATGCGCTCGCCAGCGTTTCGCTATCGGTCATCACGTGTTGTATCCGCCTCCACGGCCTTCGGATTCACTCCGGGACCACGTGCAACATCTATTGTTGTGCATGTACTCCGCATACTACCTGATACTGATATTCTTTGCAATAGACAAAAGAGTTACCAGGGGGACCCTTTTTGGACTCCTTCAATGCGGCAACAGCGACTTCCAGCTGGGCCTTGCACTCGCCCAACTCTTAAGACAGTTGGGAATTCTTCTCGGTAAGAACCTGCACAAATATTGATCCTTAAATTAGTTGCGTCAACTATTTCAAGTCTCAGGGGCTACTAATACATATAATTGTCAGATTTACTTACCCGTACATCCCTTACATACTGGTCTGTGGCTCTGGCTAGACCATTTTGAGCAGCACGGAGGTACGTGTATCCAGAATTGAAGGCATCAAATGCCTCTGGTGAGAAGCAAGCGTCACGGAGTACGGCCCGGCGACGCCTATGATTCATGGCGCTCTCCACTTCTGAATTTGTAGCGGACAGTCTATCTGCATCCTCTGTAGGAGGAGTATCCAGCGTCCGCCCCATGTCGGCTTCCACCTCTATGTCCAGCCCAGGAGCCCGACTAGTGGAAGCATGATCGGCAGCCTCTCCGTACATATTCCGGTGAGCATTTTTTCTATTAAAGGAACATGTATGTCATTACATTTTGAGAAATACGACAACCACGGAGCGGGGTTGTTTGTCATACCTCTGCCCCAGCATCTCCACCCTGACCGCCTTCCTTTTTGGCCTACCCGGCCTCAGTGCCTCTTGTTGGCGAGTTGCTGCGGGTTCGGCACGGCGTCCCGAATGCCTTCCCTGTGAAACACCATATGTATATGGTAGGTGAAGTGTCTAAAAGGGGATCCTAGTTTTTGGAGTTGGGATTTTGGTTTTTCTTACGTGCGATGCAGGGAGTAGTCCGGGATAGTCGGCCGTAATGGCCACCATGTCATCATCATAGCTCAATTGATAGAACTGCCTGTCTATCAGCTCCACCAATATGTCCGGATCTTCTTCGAGTCCGGGACCGAAGGCCCGGTCAGGGTCCTCTGGTTGTGGAGATGGGCTGTTGACCTCCCTTATAGCTTTTCGCAGTTCCTGCCGTAAAATGGCAAGGTAAGTACCTACGACAAAAAATGCGGAAAGAATAAGACTAAGGAGATATAACTCACCCAGCTTGGAGGGTTGTACATGGAGAATCCATCCCGTGGCTTGATGCGGATGAACTCCTCTTCGTCTCCCTTGAATAACTCGGACAATTTTTTTACTAAAGCAGCAACAGAGTCCGGTCCCTTACGCCCGCAACGGGTGGCATCATATTCCCCGTTAAAACACCGCAGGGGCTGCCCTCGATATTGGAGTGGCTGCACTCCCCGCATTATGCATATTGACATGACTTCGATTACTGTCAATCCTGATTGAGCCAGCGCTTTAATCCGGTTCATCAGGTAAAGGACTTCTCTGTTGTCTTCCTCCTGGGGGCTCCATGGGCGCCAGCTTCGGCGTTTCTTCAAAGGAGCATTGTTGAACTCAGGAAGACCCCGCCGAACAGGGTCCGAAAGAGGGACGTCCTCCATATAAAACCATTCTGAAGGCCTGTCTTCGAACGTCTTCTTCGGAGTACCGGACAGGTATCCGATTTCGGCGATGCGCCATATTTAGGCTCCGCCCACTTGATAAAGTGACCCCTTCTGTGTACGAGGGACGAGGAAAAATAACCTCTTCCACAACTCGAAATGAGCCTCGCAGCCAAGGAATAACACGCAAAGGGAAACGTAGCCGGCGATGTGTAATATGGAAGCGGGGGTGAAATTATGCAGTTGGAGGCCGTAAAACTCCAGGAGCCTGCGGAGGAACGGATGAATTGGAAGTTCGAGTCCCCTTAATAAGTAGGGAACAAGGCACACCCGCTCCCCCGTAGAGGGGCTGGGGAAGCTCTCCGCTTGCTCCCCGCCATTGTAGGTGGCGAGCCCAGCTCGGATGGGAACCATATACGCTAGAGGGAGAAATCCCTGAGTTTGCAGTTCGACTAATCGACTGTGTGGGATGGAACATCTCTCCCAACCACCGGGCTTAGGGCTGCGGGGGCGGGAGGAGGAGCTGCGGTGGTCGGCCATGTTGGAATGGATTTTTTCCGAAGCGCGCTCCGATGGATTCTCCCTGTGGGAGGATGGTATGGATTGGATCTAAGGATCCCCATCCCTTTAATAGACAATTTATTTATCTGGCTAGAGGGGAGAATGCAAAAATGCCCTGGCTCCTCGTATTCATTCGACACGTGGAAGATAGCCCATATTGGGCGCAGAAGCCAAGAAGTCCAACATTTATGGGTCCGGACACTACTTGATATACATTCAAAATCTGAGAAGAACCCGCCTTGCAATGCCGAAGATAATACTGCGTGCTGGACCTGATGTCATTGAAGCCTAGTTCGGGGCTACTGAGGAGTCCTGGATTAGGGGGTCTCCGGACAGCCGGACTATATCCTTTGCCGGACTTTTGAACTATGAAGATACAAGATTGAAGAGTTCATCTCGTGTCCGGATGGGACTTTACTTGGTGTAGAAGGCAAGCTAAGCAATACGGATATGTATATCTCCTCCTTTGTAACCGACCTTGTGTAACCCTAGCCCCCTCCGGTGTCTATATAAACCGGAGGGTTTTAGTCCGTAGGACAACATACAATCATACCATAGGCTAGCTTCTAGGGTTTAGCCTCTCTGATCTTATGGTAGATCAACTCTTGTAATACTCATATCATCAAGAACAATCAAGCAGGACGTAGGGTATTACCTCTATCAAGAGGGCCCGAACCGGGGTAAACATCGTGTCCCCTGCCTCCTATTACCGTCTGCCTTAGACGCATAATTCGGGACCCCCTACCCGAGATCCGCCGGTTTTGACACCGACAGTAGGCTTGCTGGACGATGATGGGTTGGATGGGATCTATCATGTAATCGAGTTAGTTTTGTTAGGGTTTGATCCCTAGTATCCACTATGTTCTGAGATTGATGTTGCTATGACTTTGCTATGCTTAATGCTTGTCACTAGGGCCCGAGTGCCATGATTTCAGATCTGAACCTATTATGTTTTCATCAATATATGAGAGTTTTTGATCCTATCTTGCAAGTCTATAGTCACCTACTATGTGTTATGATCCGTTAACCCCGAAGTGACAATAATCGGGATACTTACCGTTGATGACCGTAGTTTGAGGAGTTCATGTATTCACTATGTGTTAATGCTTTGTTCGGTACTCTATTAAAAGGAGGCCTTAATGTCCCTTAGTTTCCGTAAGGACCCGCTGCCATGGGAGGGTTGGAAAAAAGATGTCATGCAAGTTCTTTTCCATAAGCACGTATGACTATATTCGGAATACATGCCTACATTACATTGATGAATTGGAGCTAGTTCTGTGTCACCCTAGGTTATGACTGTTACATGATGAACCGCATCCGACATAATTCTCCATCATTGATCCATTGCCTATGAGCTTTCCATATATTGTTCTTCGCTTATTTACTTTTCCGTTGCTATTGCTATCATCACTACAAAATACCAAAAACATTACTTTTACTACTTTACCTTTTGATACCGTTACCACTACTATCATATTACTTTGCTACTAAGTACTTTGCTGTAGATACTAAGTTTCCAGGTATGGTTGAATTGAAAACTCAGCTGCTAATACTTGAGAATATTCTTTGGCTCCCCTTGTGTCGAATCAATAAATTTGGGTTTAATACTCTACCCTCGAAAACCGTTGCGATCCCCTATACTTGTGGGTTATCAAGACTATTTTCTGGCGCCGTTGCCGGGGAGCATAGCTCTATTCTTTTTTGTCACTTGGGATTTATATCTGCTTATCATTATGAAGAACTTGAGAGATCCAAAAACCAAGATTTATCCCTCAACTACGAGGGCAGGTAAGGAACTGCCATCTAGCTCTGCACTTGATTCACCTTCTGTTATGAGTAAGCTTGCGACACCTAAACCTGCTTTTGCTATTCATTCTGATATGTCGCATGTTATTGATGATGCTACTTCTACTATGCATGATACTTATGATGAAACTACTTCTATGCTTGATACTACTGTGCCACTTGGTGAATTTCTTGATGAACAACTTGCTAGGGCTAGAGAGAATGAAATTATTGAATCTGATAATACTGATGAAATTGATGATGAAGACTTGCCTGTTATTCTTGAGGGTTATGTTTTTGATAAAGAAGCTTCTTTAGCTATTTTAGCTTGCAAGATAGATATGAACTCAAGAGGTTATTAGCTAAATGGAATAAGCAATCTCTAAATGCTAGGATGAAACCTGACCCTGCTTTTGCTACTTCACCTATCTGTGTTACTGATAAGGATTATGAATTCTCTGTTGATCCTGATATAATTACTTTGGTTGAATCTGATCCTTTTCATGGCTATGAATCTGAAACTATTGTGGCACATCTTACTAAATTAAATGATATAGCCACCCTGTTCACTACTGATGAGAGAACTCATTACTTTTATATCCTTAAAATATTTCTTTTCTCATTAAAGGGTGATGCTAAGATATGGTTTAATTCTCTTAATCCTGGTTGTGTGCGTAGTCCCCAGGATATGATTTATTACTTCTCTGCTAAATATTTCCCTGCTCATAAGAAACAAGATGCTTTAAGGGATATATATAATTTTGTGCAAATTGAAGAAGAGAGTCTCCCACAAGCTTGGGGGAGGCTTCTCAAGTTACTTAATGCTTTACCTGATCATCCTCTTAAGAAAAATGAAATACTTGATATCTTTTATAATGGACTAACCGATGCTTCCAGAGATTACCTGGATAGTTGTGCTGGTTCTGTTTTCAGGGAAAGAACACCGGATGAAGCTAAAATTCTATTATATAATATGTTGACAAATGAAATCTATGAAAGAAAAAGGTATTAAAGCTGAAGATGTTAAGAATTTACCTCCTATTAAAGAAATACATGGTCTTAATTTACCGCCTGTGGAAGAAACATATGATCTTAATCCATTACCTATTGAAGAAACTCATGGTCTTGATAACCCGACACAGGTAGTAAAGGTAAATTCTCTCTATAGATATGATAAAGCTGAAATCCCATTTACTAAATTTGCTAGCCCATGCTTAGATGAGTTTGATAAATTTATGGCTAAGCAAGAAGATTTTAATGCTTATTTTGGTAGACAATTGAAATACAATTCAAATATGCTGGAGCACTTGGGTGATTATATGGCTAATGTCAAAGGTGAAGTTAAACTTATTAGTAAACATGCTTCTATGGTTACCACTCAAGTAGAACAAGTACTTAAAGCTCAAAATGATTTGCTCAATGAATTGAATAGTAAGGATAATGATTATGTTGTTAGAGTGGCTACTAGAACAGGTAGAAAGACTCAGGAACCTTTGTATCCTGAAGGCCATCCTAAGAGAATTGAGCAAGATTCTCAGAGAAATAATGTAGATGCACCTAGTCCTTCTAATAGGAAGACAAAGAAAAATGATAGGACTTTGCATGCTTATAGTGAACCTATTACTGAAACACTTGAGAATCCAAATGATATTTCTATTTCTGATGCTGAAACACAATCTGGTAATGAACCTGAAACTAGTAATAATGTTAATGATAATGTTCATGATGATGCTCAACCTAGTAATGATAACGATGTAGAAATTGAACCTGTTGTTGATCTTGATAACCCACAATCAAAGAATCAACATTATTATAAGAAAGACTTCGTTGCTAGGAAACATGGTAAAGAAAGAGAGCCTTGGGTTCAGAAACCCATGCCTTTTCCTCCCAAACCATCCAAGAAAAAGGATGATGAGGATTTTGAGCATTTTGTTGAAATGATTAGACCTATCTTTTTGCGTATGCGATTAACTGATATGCTTAAAATAATTCCTTATGCTAAATACATGAAAGAAATTGTTAATAATAAAAGAAAGATACCAGAAGCTGAAATTTCCACCATGCTTGCTAATTATACTTTTAAGGGTGGAATACCAAAGAAACTAGGAGATCCAGGAGTACCCACTATACCATGCTCCATTAGAAGAAACCATGTTAAAACTGCTTTATGTGATCTTGGAGCCAGTGTTAGTGTTATGCCTCTCTCTTTATATCGTAGACTTGATTTGAATAAGTTGACACCGACTGAAATATCTTTGCAAATGGCTGATAAATCAACTTCTATACCTGTCGGTATTTGTGAGGATGTGCGTGTTGTAGTTGCAAATGTTACTATTTTAATGGAGTTTGTTATTCTTGATATTCCCGAGGACGATAGTATGTCTATTATTCTTGGAAGACCCTTTTTGAATACTGCAGGGGCTATTATTGATTGCACTAAAGGAAATGACACTTTTCATGTTAATGGTAATGAGCAAAAGGTACACTTTCTGAGGAAACAACCTCAAGTCCACAGTATCAATTCTATTGGAAAAATTCCATCGATTATATTTGGAGGTTTTGAATTTCCTCTTCCTACTGTCAAGAAGAAATATGATATTTTTATTATTGGGGATGTGCATATCCCCGTTGAGGTAACATAGTGTTATTTGAAATTTCTCCGGTTCCATGTTATTCGGAATGAGTTCGTTAACAAGACTTGATCAACCCTGTTAGAGGATTCCTTTTGATGACCATGAGATGGATGAAACTAGAAGGCACAACCTTCTGTACCCCACTTTTACTTTCTGTTATTTATATTAATAATAATAAAAATAAATATTTTTTTGTTTGTTATCTGATTATCCGTGCAATATAAAAATACCTCGAAAATAAAAGTTCTCCAAATGCCCTGAAATTTAAATATGATTTTTTCTAGACTATTTGAGAATATTTGGCACTGAGAACACAGTAGGGGGGGGGTCAACCACCTGCCCACGAGGGTGGAGGGCGCGCCCTACCCCCTGGGCGTGCCGCCTGCCTCGTGGGTCGACGGTGGCCCTCCTCTACTTATCCTTTCACCCACACACTCCTTCTTCCTCCCCCAAACACGAATATCCAGCCCAAACCCGAGTCCAAGCGCATTTTGTTGCCATTTTTGATCTCCTTGCTCAAAGCACCTCTCACAAAACTGCTTGGGGAGATTGTTCCTTGGTATGTGACTCCTCTATTGGTCCAATTAGTTTTTGTTCTAGTGCTTTATTCATTGCAAATTTTTGTTGCTTAGGTGACCCTATTCTTGAGCTTGCATGTCAAATTTATATGGTCAAAAGTAGTTTTGATGCATGATAATGGCTCTAGGCACTTGTAGGAGTAGTTGCTATCAATATTATTGAGTTTGATTTACTTTTATTTTGAAGTTAGTAAAAATGTCAGAATTTTTCAAAAAATGATGAGGAGACTTTTGAGGGGCTCATCGAGCCAAAGCTCGAAGGAAAAGGCACCAAAGCCTAAGTATAATCTGCCTCGCACAGCGGAGGTTCGGGCGTGTGAATGGCCTTCCGATGATTTCTTGAGAGCAGCCGGTATTTATGAAGATTTTCATGAATTGTCTAAGAATGCAGGCCTCACCGCTTTCCTCCACGACCAATGCGATCAGTATCTCTTACTCACAAATATCTTTGTGCAAAACTTTCATTTTCATTCGAGGAGCTCACCACCAATGGTGGAGTTTTATTTATATGATGAGCATAAGGAGATGTCACTTTATGATTTTTGTCGGGTTTGTTTAGTCCCTTTTGAGGGCAAGACAGAAGAACCACATCGTGATGATGTGGAGGGGTTTATTGATACTATTACTATAGGGGAAGCAAGGAAGGTTTCCGATGCACGAATCACTAGCATACATTTTCCTATTTTAAGTTATTTTGCATTATTTGCTAGTCGTTGTTTAATTGGTCACGGAAAACTGTGGAAACCTTAGTATCCCTGATATTATTATTTTCCTCCACGGTTTATACGGTGATAACTCTGTTAGTATGGGCGGTATTATTGCCAAACGGTTAAGTCTGAACCGTACCAAGGGCCCCATCTTTGGAGGCATCTATGCTTCACCCCTAGCTGTACATTTTAACATACCTATTAGGCATTATGAGAAGGAAGAAAAGGTGCTGCCTCGTGTTTATCTAGATTATAAAAGTATGGTGGCACATGATTTTAGTGTTAAGAATAGGGAAGGAGAGCTTATATACCAATTGTTCTTTAATAAACATCATCCTGAGACTATTACCCTGTCTACTCCTTCTTTGTTTGATTTATCTGTAGGCCAGTACCTTTTTTCGTTAAAGGCTATTCACGCCTATCAGAACCCTGCACCAGCCACGGAGCCAGAGCCGGAACCAGAAGTTGATCCTCCACGACAGTCTAATTATTAGTGGGATCCGGAGATGATTGTCAGCCAGTGCAATCGGAGTCTTCCTCTTCTTCATCTCAGTACGACCCCACCTACTATTATGGATATCCGCCAGGCTAGCCATGGCCATAGACCAACTTACGCCAAAAGCCTAAGCTTGGGGGAGTACGTATTTCCCACCGACATTACATTTATGTTCACACACTCATTGCTAGATGTCGGTGCTCATACTTTTTCATTGTATCATCCATGCTAGTTTTTTTTCCTTTTTATGCTTTCTTCTTGTGTGTTTAATAAACCTTAAGAAAAACCAAAAAAATCAGTTGTAGCTTTTAATTAGTTTAATTTCCATGCTTGTAATAGTAATTAAGAAGAAAAAGCCAAAAATATTTCATGTTCTTCTTTTGCTTGTTGGGAGCTTTCCCGTGTAAATAGTTTTATTTCTTTTCTTTTCTTTGGGGGTCGATAGGAGAAGACCATAATTAAATTGTTGAAGTGGCTCTTATATGCATACTTGTTGATCTGACAAAAGAGCCCATATTGCCCTGTCTTCTCCTGTTTATTGAATGTTTGCAGATTCCAGCTTAGTCCAATGCACGTGCACTATTATTGTTATTCACACTATTCGGTCGTGCAAGTGAAAGGCAATTATGACGATATATGATGGACTGACTGAGATGAGAAAAGCTGGTATGAACTCGACCTCTTTTGTTTTTGTAAATATGATTAGTTCATCGTTCCTGATTCAGCCTATTATGAATAAACATGTTTGCAATGACAACTAGAGATCATAGTTTCTTGTGCCATGCTTGATTAGCTATGAGTTATAATGGTTTACCTTGCGTGCCAACATGCTATTAAAATGGTTATGATGTGGTATGATAGGGTGGTATCCTCCTCTGAATGATTTAAGTGACTTGACTTGGCGCATGTTCACGCATTTAGTTGAAACAAAATCAACATAGCCTTCACGATATTTATGTTCATGGTGGATTATATCCCACTCATGCTTGCATTCGGTGTTGATTAATTTTAATGCATGTTCATGACTGTTGTTGCTCTCTAGTTGGTCGCTTCCTAGTCTTTTGCTAGCCTTCACCTGTACTAAACAGGAATAATGCTTGTGCATCCAATCCCTTAAACCCCAAAGTTATTCCATATGAGTCCACTATACCTACCTATATATGGTATCTACCTGCCATTCCAAGTAAATTTGCATGTGCCAAACTCTAAACCTTCAAATAAATATCCTGTTTTGTATGCTCGAATAGCTCATGTATCAACTAGGGCTATCTATATCTTCCATGTTAGGCGGGTTATAATCAAGAGGAGTGGACTCTGCTCCTCACTCACGAGGTAAATGGCTGGTCACCGGGATGCCCAGTCCCATGCTTTATGCAAACTAAATCAAAATAATTGCAAACAAAACTCCGCCTGGGACTCTTGTTAGTTGGAGGCACTCGTTGTTTTGAACAAGCCATGGATTGATGCTTGTTGGTGGAAGGGGGAGTATAAACTTTACCATTCTGTTTGTGAACCGCCTATACTATGTGTAGCTTGGAAGATATGACCATCTCTTAGTTGTTATGTTGACAATGAAAGTATACCGCTCAAAATGTTATTCACCTCTGTTTCAAAACCGAGCTCTGGCACCTCTACAAATCCCTGCTTCCCTCTGTGAAGGGCCTATCTATTTACTTTTATGTTGAGTCATCATCCTCTTATTAAAAAGCACCAGTTAGAGAGCACAGCTGTCATTTGCGTTCATTACTGTTAGTTTACATTGGGTATGACTTGACTGGATCTCTTTTACCATGAATTACAATGCCTAGTCAGTCCTTGATTCTTAAAGGTGCTCTGTGTTTATGTTTTGCGGTCTCAGAAAGGGCTAGCGAGATACCATCTTGTTATATCATATTATGATTGTTTTGAGAAAGTGTTGTCATCCGAGATTTATTATTATTGCTCGCTAGTTGATTATGCCATTGATATGAGTAAACTTGAGACCTAAGCGTTATTGTGAATGTGGTTAGTTATAATCTTTGCTGAAAACTTGAATGCTGGCTTTACATATTTACAACAACAAGAGCAAACATAGTTTGTAAAAGTTTTTCTTTAGCACTTCTAGTTTGTCAACTGAATTGCTTGAGGACAAGCAGAGGTTTAAGCTTGGGGGAGTTGATACGTCTCCGTCGTATCTACTTTTCCAAACACTTTTGCCCTTGTTTTGGACTCTAACCTGCATGATTTGAATGGAACTAACCCGGACTAACGTTGTTTTCAGCAGAATTACCATGGTGTTATTTATGTGCAGAAAGAAAAGTTCTCAGAATGACCTGAAACTTCACGGAACAACTTCTCGGAAAATATAAAAAATCCTTGCAAAAGATGAAGGCCAGGGGGCCCACCACCTGTCCACGAGGGTGGGGGGCGCGCCCCCTACCTCGTGGGCCCCCTGGAGCTCCTCCGACTCCAACTCCAACTCTATATATTTTCTTTCTGGGAGAAAAAAATCAGAGAGAAGGATTCATCGCGTTTTACGACACAGAGCCGCTGCCAAGCCCTAAAACCTCTCGGGAGGGCTGATCTGGAGTCCGTTCGTGGCTCCGGAGAGGGGAATCCGTCACCATCGTCATCATCAACCATCCTCCATCACCAATTTCATGATGCTCACCGCTGTGCGTGAGTAATTCCATCATAGGCTTGATGGACGGTGATGGGTTGGATGGGATCTATCATGTAACCGAGTTAGTTTTGTGAGGGTTTGATCCCTAGTATCCACTATGTTCTGATATTAATGTTGCTATGACTTTGCTATGCTTAATGCTTGTCACTAGGGCCCGAGTGCCATGATTTCAGAGTTGAACCTATTATGTTTTCATCAATATATGAGAGTTCTTGATCCTATCTTGCAAGTCTATAGTCACCTACTATGTGTTATGATCTGTTAACCCCGAAGTGACAATAATCGGGATACTTACCGGTGATGATTGTAGTTTGAGGAGTTCATGTATTCACTATGTGTTAATGTTGTGTTCTGCTACTCTATTAAAAGGAGGCCTTAATATCCCTTAGTTTCCGTAAGGATCCCAATGCCACGGGAGGGTAGGACAAAAGATGTCATGCAAGTTCTTTTCCATAAGCACGTATGACTATATCAGAATACATGCCTACATTACATTGATGAATTGGAGCTAGTTCTGTGTCACCCTAGGTTATGACTGTTACATGATGAACCGCATCCGGCATAATTCTCCATCACTGATCCATTGCCTACGAGCTTTCCATATATTGTTCTTCGCTTATTTACTTTTCCGTTGCTATTGCTATCATCACTACAAAATACCAAAAACATTACTTTTACTACTGTTACCTTTTGCTACCGTTACCACTACTATCATATTACTTTGCTACTAAGTACTTTGCTGCAGATACTAAGATTCCAGGTGTGGTTGAATTGACAACTCATCTACTAATACTTGAGAATATTCCTTGGCTCCCCTTGTGTCAAATCAATAAATTTGGGTTTAATACTCTACACTCGAAAACTATTGTGATCCCCTGTACTTGTGGGCTATCACTTAACCCATTTATGGTTTCGATCCACCTTCTGGTGAAGACTAAGCAGAAGCTCACGGTCGGTCATCACACGAGGAGAAGTTTCTTGAGGAGTAGACTTGGGTGCATTGGCAGCAGAGTCATGTGTGGCAGCGTCATCATTGGTGGAATAAGATGCAGCTTTGCGAAACTGACCATCCAATGGATGAATGCCTTCATTAATGACAACAGGAGCCTTGACCTTTTCATCAGTTCAAGCAAAAGCTTGCTTGAGGACTTCAATCGGGGGCAGATAGCTAAGGTGATTCTGAAAATCAGCCTTGTAGTTGAGTGAAGACCTTGTCCTGAGGAATCTCAGAATCCAAGGTGCATAAGCTTTCAGCTCCAATGGAGAAAGTGCAGCATTTGCCAGAGTCCTCATGAAGAAATCGTGATAGTTGATAGGAATTCTATGTATGATGTTGAATAGCAGATTCTTCATGATGCCAACTGTGGGAGTTCTGGATTAGGGGGTCTCCGGACAGCCGGACTATCTCCATTGGCCGGACTGTTAGACTATGAAGATACAAGATTGAAGACTTCGTCTCGTGTCCGGATGGGACTTTACTTGGCGTGGAAGGCAAGCTAGGCAATATGTATATGGATATCTCCTCCTTTGTTACCGACCTTGTGTAACCCTAACCCTCTCCGGTGTCTATATAAACCAAAGGGTTTTAGTCCGTAGGACAACAATCACAACATACAATCATACCATAGGCTTGCTTCTAGGGTTTAGCCTCTCCGATCTCGTGGTAGATCTACTCTTGTAACACCCATATCATCAATATCAATCAAGCAGGACGTAGGGTTTTACCTCCACCAAGAGGGCCCGAACCTGGGTAAACTTCATGTCCCTTGCGTCCTATTACCATCCGGCCTAGACGCATAGTTTGGGACCCCCTACCCGAGATCCGTTGGTTTTGACACCAACATTGGTGCTTTCATTGAGAGTTTCGCTGTGCCGTCGCCACCAGGAAGGATGTCTCGTCCCCCCTTTAAAGATGGCACTATCACTGAGGGAGCCCTGCCTATCGGCCAAACTCTCCGGCTAAGTGGTTTTCTTATGACCGCCTGTTCGGCCACCGCACCGATGATGACTTCTCGGGTCATCGAAAGCAATCTTCACGTCAACTCGGAACTCGTCGAGCAGTTAGATCCAATGGAGCTCTCTTCCCTGAACGAGCTCTTGGATCGCATCGCCGCCTTGGGAGTCGCTACAGACTACGATCAGATTGGGCCTCAACCCGATCTGAGAGAAATTAACTCTCCCCAAGTCACCCATCATGTTGCAGTGGTGGAAGAACAATGCGGCAACCCTTCATCCATCTTAAGGACTAGCTACGTCTGGATTCCCGATCCCTCCAAGCCGGATACCCGCGGAGGGGAGGATGACACTCAAAGCCTGAACCCAGAATCAGGCAGCGGGCTCGATTTACCGGAAAACATCCAAGAATCCAAACTTTCGAGTTCGGAAACTCCTTGGCCATTGAGCCTCAGATTGGGTGAGGATTCGGATTCAATTCCACCCACCCACCCAAACATACGCGGTCTATCCCAAATTAGGCAAGAGCCCTAAGAAACAGTACACCATTACTGGGCCAGATTCCTCCTGGTTAAGAATAGCATAAAGGACTGCCGCGAGGAAGACGCAATCTCATTCTTCTGCAATAGTTGCACAGACAAGGGAATCCTCAACGCCATAAGTCATCGTGAAATTACACGCTTTGCCGACTTGGTGTCCATAGTACGAAAGTACTGTGCGATGGAAAGCGCCTGGAAAACCGAAATAAAATTTTGGGATAATCCGGCCCTGAATACAAACCCAGTACGAAATAAAAGGGTGCACTATCACAATACACCTGGGTTACCTACCAAAAAGCAAAAGCCCTCTACGGGGCAAGGAACCGTTCTGGAGGGATGGCTCAACGGACCCTGCAAAATTCATAGTACAGCGGATGCGACACCAACGCACAGCCTTAGAGCATGCTAGATACTCCGGTAGGTGGCCAAAAGTGGTGAGGGTCTACTCCTCCCAAAAACCACAGAGCACCACCCCGAGGACAACAATACGGTCTTAACGGTCTTTGAGACCTTCGCGTCAAATAATAGACGGAAGCTAACACTCTGCAGCACGTCCGAAATCTGCCACATAGCAGAAACAAATCCTTGGAGTGACACGACTATTACCTTCAATGCCAGTGACGAACCTAAAATCCGAATAGCCCGAGTACCAGCCGCACTCATCCTCAGTCCAATTGTGTACGGCTTTCAACTCAGCAAGGTACTCATGGACGGCGGCAACGGATTAAACCTCATCTATGAGGAAACTCTTCAAAAGATGGAAATAAACTTGAGCCGCATTAAACAAAGCAGCACAACCTTTAGAGGAATCATCCCCAGTCGAGAAGCGCGCTGCGCTGGAAAAATCACACTAGACCTGGTATTTGGCACGCGGATAATTACAGGTCCGAAGAAATTACATTCCAAGTGGCCCTGTTCAGCAGCGGATACTCCGCTCTATTAGGGCGGGAGGCATTTACAATCTTCCAAGCCATACCCCATTACGGGTACATGAAGCTCAAAATGCCCGGTCCCAATGCTCTTGTTAGTGATCCAGACATAGCACTCCACGCCGAAAATAAGACAGCTGCACTGGCCCTTGAGGCACTATCCGAAGCTCTAGCGGCCGAAGAACTAACTGCGCTGCGCTCCACGGTGAACAGGGACGACGTGATACTCGATAAAAGATCCAAGTCCACCCAATGGACCCTACAAAAACAGCTTCCATTGGGGCACAATTAAACCCTGATGTCGACGCCGCAGTGCGAGAATTCCTACGCGAGAACTGGGACATTTTTGCCTGGCACCATTCAGACATGCCAGGAATCCCACGCAGGCGGGCTGAACAGAGCCTAAATATCCTAAAAGGATTCAAGCCAGTCAAACAAGCTCTTCGACGTTTCTCTGAGCCTAAAAGACAAGCCATGGGAGAGGAACTATCCAAGCTATTGGAGGCTGGATTCATCAGAGACATAAAACATCCGGACTGGCTAGCAAACCTGGTGATGGTACCAAAGAAGGACAAATCCTGGCGCTTGTGCGTCGATTTTAAGGACCTTAATAAGGCCTGCCCAAAGGATCCCTTCCCCCTCCCCGCATCGATCAAATCATCGATGCTACCGCAGGACACGATTCATTGTGTTTCCTCGATGCATACTCCGACTACCATCAAATGAAAATGGCAGAGCCAGACCAAGCCGCAACGGCATTCATCACACCATACGGCCCATTCTGCTTCAACACAATGCCCTTCGGGCTAAAAAACGCCGGTGCAACGTATCAGCGCATGATTCAGACATGCCTGGCAAACCAGATCGACAAAACAGTTGAGGCATACATGGATGACATGGTCGTTAAAACCAAGCATGTCGAAACTCTAGTAGACGACTTGAGGCTCACATTCGACAACCTCCGAACATATGACATCAAGCTCAATCCGGAAAAATGCGTTTGGGAACATTGTCTCCAGTAGAGGTATTGAAGCCAATCCGGCCAAAATTCGAGCGTTGTGACAGTTGGCTACCCCAACATACCTAAAACAAACACAAAAATTAACTTGATGCATGGCAGCTCTAAGCCGCTTTATCTCCCGCCTGGGAGAAAAGGCATTACCCCTTTATCGCCTCCTCCGGCGCACCGAACACTTCGAGTGGACGGACGCCGCCACGGCCGGACTCAACGAAATAAAGGCCATATTGGCAACAAACCCAGTCCTGGCCACGCCAAACATTGGCGAAACAATGCTATTATACATTGCGGCAACTCATCAAGTAGTAAGCGTAGTGCTTGTCGTTGAGCGAGAAGTGGACGGACACAAATTTCCCCTTCAAAAGCCGGTTTACTACATTTCCACTGTCCTTACTCCATGCAAATCACGGTACCCGCATTATCAAAAGATAGCGTACGCGGTATTCATGGCATCCCGGAAGCTGCGACACTACTTTCAAGAGTGTTCGATAATGGTAGCCTCGGAAGTACCACTTAACGATATTATAAACAACCGCGACGTGACGGGCCGGATTGCCAAATGGGCCATTGAGCTCCTCCCGTTCGACATAACTTACAAGCCACGGGGAGCTATTAAATCGAAAGTTTTGGCTGACTTCGTCGCTGAATGGACGGAAGCCGAACTCCCTAAAGAGTACGGCACATATTCAAACTGGATCATGCACTTCGACGGCTCCAAAATGTTGGCTGGTCTGGGGCTGGCGTCGTTTTGACATCCCCAATAGGAGACACCATTCAATACATACTACAGATAATGTAAACGGACTCCAACAACGCAGTCGAATATGAGGCCCTTCTACATGGTCTCCGGATGGCAGTATCCATGGGCATTCAATGCCTAGAGGTGCGTGGGGACTCAAACCTTGCGATATCCCAAATAAATGGAGACTTTGATGCCAAGTATCCAAAAATGGCCGCTTATCTCAATGCCGTCCTAAAAATGTCAGCTCGGTTCGAAGGGCTCGAATTTCACCATGTGGCCCGGGAAAACAAACAGGCGGCGGATATCCTCTCCTGCATTGGCGCCAAATGCGACGCGGTCCCTGCCAACATTTTTCTGGAAAGGCTTTTCAAGCCATCCGTAGCATGGGAAGGGGACACCGGTAACAACAGTCCGGACCCAGCCAAAATACCCGATACCGAACTCTCTGACACAATCGAGGGCTCCACCTCCGAAATAACACAATCAGCCCACGAAATAATGGCCATTATTGCCCCGTGGACAGAACCATTCCTGGCCTACTTAACTAGACAGGAACTCCCGGAGGACCAAAATGAGGCACGTTGCATAGTGCGACGGTCAAAGGCCTACAGGGTCCACGAGGGAGAATTGTACAAAAAAGCGCTACCGGAGTCCTTCAACGGTGCATCTCCGAAGAGGAAGGATGGAACCTTTTGGCAGAAATTCATGCCGGACTCGGCGGTCATCACGCCGTAGCCCAGGCTCTTGTGAGCAAGGCCTTCTGTACAGGATTCTATTGCCCGGCGGCCCGGGCAGATGCACAGGACTTAGTCCAGCTTTGCGCCGGTTGCCAGCTCTTTGCAAATCAAAGCCATATGCCACCCACCGCCCTTCGAACAATCCCCATTACATGGCCCTTTGCGGTCTGGGGGCTCAACATGGTTGGACCCCTTGAAGGTGGAACACACAAGAAAAAATACTTATTGGTCGTGGTGGATAAATTCACCAAATGGATAGAGGCCAAAACGGTTAAAACAGCCGAATCCGGACCGGTGATAGATTTCATATCCGGGGTTGTACATCGCTACGGTGTCTGCCACAGCATCATCACTGTTAACGGCATGAACTTCACGGCCGACGAGGTAAAACTCTGGTGCAGCAAAATGGGCATCAAGCTCGATTAGGCTTCAATCTACCACCCACAAACCAATGGTCAAGTAGAACGAGCAAATGGTCTTATAATGAGCGGCATTAAACCCAGACTAGTGCGCTCCTTAACAGATTTTGACACGCACTGGGTAGAGGAGCTCGACTCCGTACTCTGGGGGCTGCGGACCACGCCGAATCATAGTACCGGATACACACCATTTTTCATGGTGTACGGCGCAGAGGCAGTCCTGCCCTGTGACATAATTCATGACTCACGTCGAGTGCGCATGTATGAAGAAAGAGAAGCCGAGCTCGATCGGCAGGACAGTCTAGACACCTTGGAGGAAGAGCATGACGTAGCCAAAGCTCGTTCCGCATTTTACCAGCAACAGGCTCGCAGATACCAAAGTAGAGAAGTACGAGCCAAAACTTATAACATTGGCGAACTAGTTCTCCGGCTACCAGATAAGAAAAAGAACAAGCTAGAGCCCAAATGGGAAGGTCCCTTCATCATCAACCAAATTCTGACCGGCAGAGCGTACCGATTGTGGGATTCATTGACTAGTCGACTCGAGCTGAACCCGTGGAACGCAGCCAGGCTCCGAAGATTCTAAGCCTAGCACCGGACTTTATGTTAGTCCCCTTCCTTTGTCCATTTTCTGCATATGTGTCATCTGTCTCGTTTCCCTTTTTTTATTTTATTCCTCTAGGCCTTCAAGGGTCACCTTGTGCCTCACATGTACATAACAGATGTGCTAGCCGCACTCTCTACACCTAGGGGCTTCTTTCACAGAAGCTTCAATTATTTACCTAGGCATCACGCCCAACACATGCGTTATACTTCCGCATGTACCTTTTTTCACCATTATATGCATCGATATGACTTAAGTTTTGGCCAAGCTGGGTTGCCTGGCTCTTGTATTTATGCCCTACATTCTCGTTAATTCGGCTAGGGCATAAGGGGAGCACCTCTGCGATTGTTACCGCCGGGTCAGCCGGACGTGTACCTCAGACTAGGTGAAGCTGAAAGATAGCGTTCTTAAGAGAATATTCGGTCAGTGAACAAAAGATGACTTTTATTTATTATCCATATCTGCCCCCAGATGTTTTTTCTGCGCTTCTCGTCGCAGGTCGGACATGCACTTTAGGGCATGCCTACCCAGGGAAAGGAACCCTTAACGGAACTATTCTCTCTGGAAGATGTTTCTTACTACCCATGTAATATAACATAACTAGTTGGGCACTTGTCTGATAAAGCACTAATGACCCCTATGCCTGGTCTCCACGCATGCCCCAGTTCTTACATAACCGCGAGGGTATTCGGATACACTCCGGACTGTCGGGTCCCGAGGTTGAAGCGAAAAGGTCCACCATGACAAACGATCTACAATCCAGCTAGAAGGCATCATACATATCACTTTAAAATTACATAGTCAATTTGACTAGTTGAATTCCTCCTCAATGCCATCCAATAGGCTGTCTAGTCTACAGTCCTGTTGGGAATACTTTGCGGCCAATTCTACTTCGCCGTACACTAAATTCATAGGGATCTCCTTACCGTCAGGCCCCACAGGTCCGACTTCGGCCATGTGGTTCGGGTCAGCATTCGTGTACCATGTCTTCACCATTGCCCAAGCCTCCCTGGCGCCCTGATGGCAGGTCGATATCTTCCATAATCGGAAACGCCGCCGTGCTCCCTTCAGCTTTTCTGCAAGCTCTCCGAGGTCTTCGCGCATGGAGACGGACGGCCACAAGGCCTAGGCAATGCCTTGCATCACCTGCCGAACTCGTTCGTGCAACTGTGCGAGCTCGGGAAGAAGATCACCCGTCGAACTAGGCATCTCCTCGGTAGGACGTCCTGTTAGCATACCTACACACATAACTCTGTTGGCCAGCTTCCTCGCCGAACTCTTTTTCAAAGTTCGTTCAAGCACTTACTAAATATGCCGCGTTGAAGCCGCCTATTCTCCTTAACAGAGTCCGACAATTGGGCACGAACATCTTTTAGTTCCACGCCCAGCTTGGTGTTGGCATCTTGAAGATCATTCTTCTCCTGCCTCACCCTCGTTAGCACGCTCTCACCAGCCTTTAGCTGGCGCATGAGCTGCTGCTTATCCGGATTCACTCCAGCGTCATCTGCAATTTTATCGTTAGATTTGCATATAAAGCCGCACTCTAATATGATACTTATCATTTGACGGATATGTTACCAGCGGGGGTCTCTTTGGGCTCCCCTTCGGCGGACAGTGCGGCCTGAAGTTGGGCTTTGCACTCTTCCAGCTCCTGGGGCAGTTGAGTATTCTTTTCTGTAAGAACCTACATAACAAATGATCCTTAAATCAGTTATCCTAACTGTTTCAAGTCTCAGGGGCTAGTGATATATATAATCATCAAATTTTCTCACCCGTATGTCTTTTACATACTGCTCCGTGGCTCTGGCTAGACCATTTTTAGCGGCACGGAGGTGCGCATCTCCCGAGTTGAAGGCATCCAAAGCCTCTTGGGAGAAACAAGTGTCATGAAGAACAGTCCAACGACGCCTATGGTTCATGGAACTTTCCACCTCGGAATGGGTGGCGGACAGTCTATCTGTATCCTCCGTCGGAGGAGCACCCGGTGCACGCCTTGTACTCGTTCCCACCCCCGAGTCCGGCCTTGGAGCCTGGCTTGTGGCGGCGCGGTTGG
The DNA here is from genome assembly GCF_002162155.2 of Triticum dicoccoides. Taxonomy (NCBI): domain Eukaryota; kingdom Viridiplantae; phylum Streptophyta; class Magnoliopsida; order Poales; family Poaceae; genus Triticum; species Triticum dicoccoides. The sequence goes on from NC_041390.1 coordinate 373,342,454, forward strand.
TAGCCTCTCCGAGTATAGTCCGGCGAGCGCTCTTTCTCCTAAAAAGAAGGCCTGGGCGTTAATATGCCTCTGTAAATAATGTCTTGCAATAAAGACGGCATGCTATCCACTGCGCCGATGCCTCAATCCGGACTGCGTATCTTTTCAGCCTGCCTGGCCTAGTGGCCCCTTGTTCGCTAGTTGCCATAGGCTCGGCCTTCTGCCCCGTGGGTCTCCCCTGCAAAACACGGCTGTTATACGACAACAAAAAAGAGCACAAGGACGGATCCCTTGTTAAGTGCTGGGACTTCGGTCTCAGTCACCTGTGAGGCTGGAACTAGCCCAGGGTAATCGGTTGTAATGTCCACCAAGGTATTGTCATTAATCCCTTGGTAAAATACCCCGTCGATCAGCTCCACGGATATGTCCGGATCCTCCTGGGAGGCCGGGTCAAGGGATCGTCCAGGGTCTTCGGGCTGTGGAGGAGGCTGGTTATTTCCTTTACTTCCTGGCGCAGCTCCTGCGATGAAATCGCTAGAATGAATACTTAAACTACGGGAATACGAAATGGATGAGCGAGAAAAAATCTCCGCTTACCCAGCTCGGAGGATTGTACATGGAGAATCCGCCTTGCGGGTTGACACGGAGGAAATCATCCTCTTCTCCCTTTTACAAAGTGGACAAGATCTTTTATAAGTCCGCAGCCGATCCCGGCCCTTTGCGGCCGTGGCGGGTGGCGTCATCCTCCCCGTTGAAGTCCCACATGGGGTGGCCTCTATACTGGAGCGGCTGCACCCCCCGCATAATGCATATAGCCATGACCTCGATCATGGTCAATCTGGATCAAGCTAAAGAGCTTATCCGGCTCATCAGATAAAGAATGTCCCGGTCGTCTTCCTCTAGGGGGCTCCATGGACACCAGCTCTGGCGCTTCTTCAAAGGAGCATTGTCAAACTCAGGAAGGCCGATCCGAATAGGGCCCGGAAGGGGGACATCTTCTATATAAAACTATTTGAGGGCCAGTCTTCGGACATCTTCTTCGGGGTCCCGGATAGGTATCCGGTCCCAGCAATACGCCACACTTCGGCTCCGCCCACTTGATATATTGATCCCTTCTTAGAAAGGGGCACAAGGCAGAACAACTTCTTCCACAAAGTGAAATGAGCCTCACAGCCTAAAAATAACTTGCAAAGGGCTACGAATCCCGCGATATGCAGCAGAGCGGCAGGCGTAAGGTTGTGCAGCTGGAGGCCATAGAACTCCAGAAGCCCCCGGAGAAACGGATGGATTGGGAATTCGAGCCCTCTTACCAGATAAGGGACAAGGCATACCCGCTCTCCCTTGAAGGGATTGGGACGGCTCTCCGCTTGCTCTCCGCCATTATAGGTGGCAATCCTCGAACCGGGACCAGGTACGCTGGGGGAAGAAATCCCTTGGACTGAAGCATCACCAATTTGCTGTGCGAGATGGAACATCTCTCCCAATCTCCAGGCTTGGAACTAGGGGGGCAAGAGGAGGAGCTGGGTCGACCGGCCATGGTGGAATGAATCTCTGTCGGGCAAGCTCCGATGAAGACTCGGCAGGGGAGGATGATATGATTTGGATCTGAATCCTCGTCTTTTTAAATAGGCGGCTCATTTACATAGCTAGGGGGGTAAATGTGAAAACACCCTGGCTCCTCACATTCGCTCGACACGTGGAAAGTCGCCATTATTGGGCGTAGAAGCCAAGAAGTACGAACCATCACAAGGAACCGGACATTATTTCGACAGGTACACAGAATTTGAAGAGGAACCCGCCTTGCAATGCCGAAGATAATACTGCGCGCCAGACTCGTCGTCATTGAAGCCTGGTTCGGGGGCTACTGTGGGAGTCCTGGATTAGGGGGTCTTCGGACAGCCGGACTATCTCCATTGGCCGGACTATTAGACTATGAAGATACAAGATTGAAGGCTTCGTCTCGTGTCCGGATGGGACTTTACTTGGCGTGGAAGGCAAGCTAGGCAATACGTATATGGATATCTCCTCCTTGTAACCGACCTTGTGTAACCCTAACCCTCTCTGGTGTCTATATAAACCGAAGGGTTTTAGTCCGTAGGACAACAATCACAACATACAATCATACCATAGGCTAGCTTTAGGGTTTAGCCTCTCCCATCTCGTGGTAGATCTACTCTTGTAACACCCATATCATCAATATCAATCAAGCAGGACGTAGGGTTTTACCTCCATCAAGAGGGCCCGAACCTGGGTAAAACTTCGTGTCCCTTGCCTCCTGTTACCATCCGGCCTAGACGCACAGTTCGGGACCCCCTACCAGAGATCCGCCAGTTTTGACACCGACACCAACTATTTCCTCATCAGATTAGTCGTGGCCTTTGATGGGACTCATTGTCCTTGTCAGAATGTGATAGACAGTCCGAGGTACATATAGTAATTCCTTCACGAGGAATTTGGTGCGTGGGGCCTGACCTGGCTTTAAAGGCTTCATCAGAACTTGCATGTAGTGATTTGTAAGAATAGGTTCACTGTAGATGCAACTAGTAGCTTCAAGGGGAGGACTGAGTGGTAAAGCACGAAGCAATTCAGTAGCTGGTGCCGTGTAGTGAGTGTTTTCAGACATCCAGTCCAGCACCCATGAATACACATCTTCAGAATCTCCTGTGATGTGCAGCATCGCATAAAATTGAAGAATGAGTTCTTCATTCCAATCACATATGTCAGTGCAGAAATTTAACAGTCTAGCGTCGTGAAGAACACTGAGGACTGGCTCGAAACATGGCAGAGATTCCATATCCACGTGAGGAATGTGCTCATGGTAGAAGATTTTGTCTTTGTTAAACAGCACTGAGGAATAGAAAGTAGCCTGGCTAGCAGTCCAGAAACGCCTTTTCCTAATGCGAGCAGAGTCATAGGGGTTGTAGTCTGTGAAGAATACGTGCTCGCCAAAGAAATCATCAGCCTTGAATTTTTGCTTCCTGGAGAATGGATCCTTTGGCTTGGGTAGAGGAGTGTCAGTGAGTTGCATCAAAACCTTAGGAATCGCAATCTCAGGTTCTTCAGGATGAGGAATTTCTGGTTCCTCTTCAATGGCAGTCTGCGTCTTCAGATGTTCAGCAGTAGAAGTTTCTTCAGCACTAGTGGCTGGAATTTCTTCACGTACAGAAAAAGTGGGGTGAGTTTCTTCATAGCCCATTTGAACAGTTCGTGCAAGGGACTGAGGTATTTGTTGTAAAGGTGTGAACAGTGGAGAGTTGGGATGCTGACTTTCCCAAAAGTCATCATTCATCACTGGTGTGGTGCAGCCAATGTCCACATCTTCATCTTCCATTTCTTCAACGCCAGCCTATTCAGCTGTGAACTGAGGCATAGGCGTGGAAACAACTGGTGTTGAAGGGATTTGATCCGCTTCAATTTCTTCATCCATCTGCTCTGATGAAGCAGCAGAAGGATTTTCTTCATCAGATCCGCTAGGAATCACATATTCTTCATCAAAAGGAACAAGGTCCTTTGATGGCATGGTTGAGATCGGAACAGCATCAATGGGATTTTTGAACGAACTTGTCATAGACTTCATTTTCTTCGGAGTTGAAGAATCTGAAGTAGCTGATGCTTTCCTTTTCTTCACAGCTGCACGCTCTGCAGCCTTGGTCTTCTTCACATGTGATGCAGATGGAAGGATCAGACTTGGTGTAGGCGTAGGAGGAGTAGAGGAATCTGGTTGATTTTCTTTAGGCACAACTGATGCAGTTGCCCTCACTTCTTCATTTTCTTTAGGTGCACCACTAGTGGATGCCATGAAAATTTCTTCAGCGCCTGGAATGCAGTCATCAGCCCTGGAACTCACATTTTCTTCAGCAGCCTGAAAGTCATCAGCGGTGCTAGCATGTTCTTCAGTTGGCTGAGCAGATGCTTCAGCTTGAGGAATTTCCTGTTGCAATGGAGCTGCAACATTTGAGGTGAACTTCTCAGTCAGTTTAACAAACCTGACCTTGGCTCCTTTCCAATCAGCATAGTAGTCTTTGAAGTCATCACTGAGGGTTTTGATTTCAGACTGGATTTTTACAAGTTCATCAGTTGTCATGGTGACAACGTTGTTCTTCAGAAATTTCTCCTTCTTATATTGCGCTTTCTTGATCTGCCTGGCCCTCTCATATTTCCATTTTTCTTCTTGGATGAAATGGGTCTGCACGTGACTTTGGCCAGGAGTCAACTTGAAATCAGGCATAGGAGTGTTTGGGTCCTTGTGCCAGAGATCAATATAGTCGAGGATCAACCTTGGATCCAAAAGCAATGGCACATTTGTGCCTTTGGCTCTAGCGGCCCTGACTTGCCTATCTCTGATAATCTCAGCAAGTTCTTCATCATCAGCTTCGGCTTCTTCAGACGGCACTTGTAAGGTGACCTACTTCTTCTGAGGACTAGGGCAAGGACCTCATCCAGCAGTGGCCTTTGTCTTCAGCAGAGAGGATCCTGCTGAAGAATTGGGTACAGCAGAGGAACTAGCTGAAGCTCCTGAGGCAATAGAGATGCATGTAGTCCTTTGGCACATGACAAGATGCACAGGTGTAGAGGACTTTGTCGGAGCAGCTGAGGACTTTGAAGGAGCTACTAAGGACTTTTGAGGAGCTGAGGATTTTGGAGGAGTAGGAGCAGCATGAGGAATTGGCCTTGAGGGCTTTGAAGATTCTGGCCGTGAGGGCATTGCTGAGGAACTTGGTCCTGAGGGCATTGAAGGCGAAGCACTTGGCTTGTGTGCAGGCTTCTTTGACATGGCCTTCTTAGGTTTGACAGAGGCCTCATCGGCAGCAACAGCAGCAGGAGAGTCTTTGTTGAATTTCCTCACAACTTCTCTGGCTTGTCTAGCCAACTTGGCCTGGCGCTTGGCCCATTCATCAAGATAATCCTCACCACGCTTGAGGCTAGTGGGATCAGCTGTTTGGCCAGTTGCCAATGGAGGTCTTGGGCATGGAGGATTGAGTGCGAATTTCTTCATGTATTTGGGAGTAACATATATGTATTCCCTCCACTCTCTTGCCCATCTCCTCTCTATCCTCTATATGCGCACCTTACGCTGATTTTTGTCCTCTTTTCCAAACTTGGCCTCATCCGGAGTCCAGTAATCTTTGTATATGTCATCAGGGATTTCAAAGGTAGTATTGATTTCATGCCTCTTTCCTCCTTTCCGTGGCTTCTTACTGTCAGCCATTTTATTCAATTGAGGAATTTGAATAATTGAATTCTCTGAATAAGTATGCAACTTTTCTTCAAGGAACGCTGCAAATGAGTTCAGTCGATAAGAACCTAGTGATTCAGCAGCAAACATGAGTACCTGTGAACAGAGTATAGTTGCGAGGAATTTGGAGAGGTCATATGCGTTCTCAGAAGGTTTTGTAAAAAAGAACAAGTTTGAGGAATTTGACCAGATGAGTCTTGAAGAATTTCACTGAGCATTCTTAGTCTTAGGTTCCAGAGTTGTACAGATCAGAAATCCGCACAATTGGGGAATCTTGAAGAGAAATTTGCAGCTTAGAGAAATAAATCAAGAATAGATGACATGTGAGGTGTTTTAGTGTGTGAAGATTTGAAGAAAAAACACCTTTAAAGATTTTGTAGATAATCATTTGAATCACAGTGGGCAGTAAAAGTAACTTTTAATTACCCTGAACGAAGAACACGATGAACTGTGGGGTGGAGAAGTGAAGTTCGTTTATGTAGAGCTTCCACGCCCTACCTCGGCGGAGGAAGACGGCTACGGCGGCGGCGGAGTGAAGATTTCCGCGGCCAGCGCGAGTACGGCGGAGACGAGGTTGTGGAAGTGAATCTATTCCTCACCGGCGACGATGAAGTAGCGGCGGCGCTAGGGTTTGAGAAGCTCGAGCTGGAGAAGGAGGTCGAGCGGAGTAAAGGAAGTGAGGAAGGGGAGAGGGGGTATTTATAGCCACGGTGAAAAACTGTTCGCCCGAAGAATTTGGACGAACGTGCCCCTGACCCTTCTCATTCGCATGACATGTGTCACCCACGTACTGAGAAGTGGAGATCGTGTTAGATCGTGGGTGAATAGAAAAGTATATTGTGGGATGCAGAACGGTTTGAGCAGCAAAGCCGAAATTTTGGATAAGATAGGTTTTAAAGTTTAGTTCGCAATTTCTTCAGCTGACAAGGACATATTGAAAATTTTGAACGAGTTGCAAATAGAACGCACATGAAGAATTTGTGAATAGATTGGGTTGAGTTTAGCATAGAGGGGGAAGGGTCCGATCACATTCACTTAGCAGAAAAACCAACTTGAAGAAATAGCTATAAGTGAATGTTGTAGAGGACATAAACTCATATATATATAGCCAATGAAGAAAAACGACGGAAATAGTCAAGACAATGCAAAGTTGAAGAATTTGAACAACTGAGGAATTTCAACTTTTGGTGCTGGCGTGACCCACCGTATAAGAATGATGATTTCAGACACCGCGTACAATTGTTGTAGGGTTCTGAGAATCAAATTCTTAGTTAATTTCTTCACACTTAGAGTGTTATTCTTCATTGATTGAAGAAAAAAGTTTCTTCATGTGTTGCACATCTAAGTCATCAATTTTGCATAAGTGTTAGGATGAGTGTCCTTTTCAAAGAACATTCGAAGAGTATGCTTCATAGCCTTATGGTGTGATTCCTTCGGTGTAGCTTGAAATCGGGCACACATGCAAACACTAAGCATTATATCTGGCCTAGATGCACATAAGTACAATAAAGAACCAATCATAGAGCGGTATACCTTATGATCGAAGTCAATACCATTTTCATCAGTGCACAGATGGCCATTTGTGGGCATAGGAATTTTGACGCATTTGCAATATTGCATGCTGAACTTCCTCAGTACATCCTTGAGGTATTTCTCCTGAGATATGAATATGCCATTGCATTGTTGACGAATTTGAAGACCTAAGAAGAATTTCAACTCTCCCATCATAGACATTTGATATTGTTCACTCATCATATAGGGAAATTCATCACTATAACATTGGTCAGTTCAGCCAAAGATAATATCATCAACATATATTTGGCACACAAACAATTCACCATCATAAGATTTAGTGAAAAGAGTCGGGTCAAGTGAACCGGGTTTGAAGCCTCTCTTCATAAGGAATTCCTTCAAGGTATCATACCACGCCCGTGGGCCTGCTTGAGGCCATAGAGGGCCTTATTGAGTCTGAAGACTTTGTCAAGATTGTTTGGATCTTGAAAACCTAGGGGTTGAGCAACATATACTTCTTCCTCAAGCTTACCATTGAGGAATGCACTTTTAACATCCATTTGACATAGAGTGATATCATGATGGTTAGCATAAGCAAGTCATATGCGAATAGCCTCAAGTCTAGCAACAGGTGCAAAAGTTTCATCGAAATCAGTTCCTTCAACCTGTGTGTAGCCTTGAGCTACAATCCATGCCTTATTCCTTACCACAAGGCCATTTTTGTCTTGCTTGTTGCGATAGATCCACTTTGTGCCAATGATATTGTGCTTGCGAGGATCTGGACGTTTGACCAGTTCCTAGACATTGTTGAGCTTGAACTGATGTAATTCTTCTTGCATAGCCTGAATCCACTCAGGCTCCAGAAATGCTTCATCTACCTTAGTGGGCTCTGTGATAGAGACAAAGGCATAGTGCCCACAAAAGTTAGATAAATGTGAAGCTTTTGAGCGTGTGATAGGACCTGTCGCTTTAATGTCATTGATGACCTTTTCAACTTGCACTTCTTTTGCAATGCGAGGATGAGCTGGTTGTCGTTGATGAATTTGATTAGCATTTTCTTCATCACAATTTTCTTCAGTATTTTCTTCAGGTGCATTAGCTCAACATTCTTCATGTTCTGGAATGAATTCTTCAGCAGATTCTTCAGTAAGAATGACATCCTCAGTAGCCTTGAACTTGATAGTTTCCTCATGTGCTGGTTCATCTATCACAGTAGGTAGGTGCTCTCTTTGCGAGCCATTAGTTTCATCAAACCGCATATCTATAGTTTCAACAACCTTGTGAAGAACGTTGTTGAAGACTCTGTAGGTGTGCGAGTCCTTCCCGTAAGCAAGCATAAAACCTTCATGTGCTTTCGGTGCAAATTTTGAGTTGTGATGAGGATCTCTAATCCAACATTTAGCACCAAAGACTTTGAAATAACTTACATTGGGTTTCTTATCAGTGAGGAGTTCATAGGCAGGCTTCTTGAAGAATTTGTGAAGATATACTCTGTTGATGATGTGGCACGCAGTATCAATTGCCTCAATCCAGAAATGACGAGGCATTTTGTATTCATCAAGCATAGTGCGAGCCATCTCAGCAAGAGTCCTGTTCTTGCGCTCCACGACGCCGTTCTGCTGAGGAGTATAAGGAGCAGATAATTCATGAGTAATACCAAGTTCATCACGATAGTCATCAAGACCAGAATTCTTGAACTCGGTTCCATTCTCACTTCTGATGTGCTTGATCTTCACACCAAAGTTGATTCAAGCCCTCGAGGAAAATCGTTTGAAGACTTCCTGCACTTCATGTTCGTAAGTAACAATGTGTACCCATGTGTATCGAGAGTAATCATCAACAATAACAAAGCCATATTGAGATGTCTCAATTGATACTGCAGAATAATGGTTAGGACCGAAGAGATCCATGTGAAGCAATTCGAATGGACGAGTGGTGGTCATGATAGTCTTCGCTGGATGCTTAGCCTTTGTCATTTTCCTAGCTTCACAGGCTCCGCATAAGTGATCTTTGAGGAATTAGACATTCTCGATGACAATGACATGCTTTTTCTTCGCAAGCATGTGCAAATTCCTCATGCCTGCATGACCAAGTCTTCGATGCTAGAGCCAACCTTCTGAAGCTTTTGCAAGTAGGCACACGGCTGGTTGTGGTCCTGTAGAGAAATCAACAATATAGAGGTCTCCTCTCCTAAAGCCTTCGAAGACTTTGGAATTGTCAGCTTCCATAACCACAACACAACGGTACTTGCCAAAGACAACAACCACATCAAGATCGCAAATCATTGAGACAGACCTAAGGTGGTATCCTAAGGACTCGACAAGCATGACTTTATCCATGTGTCGATCCTTTGTGATCGCAACCTTACCTAGACCCAATACCTGACTTTTGCCTTTGTCAGCAAAGATGATATGCTTCAGATGCAACGGAGATAATGGGGCATCCATCAATAGATTCTTGTCACCAGTCATGTGATTTGTACATCCACTATCGAGGACCCACTCAGTGGCTTTGGGTTGATCATCTTGCAGATGAATTAGTGCAGCTTACGAACTCATATACTTCATCAGTGAAGAATATGAAATAAATTCATCAGATCAATTTCATCAAGCAATAGAACAGATAAAGCAGTATGAGGACGTGAGAAATGAAAGTTCATTTCTTCATGGTTAGCCTGCGTCCTATCAGGCACACTCAGGTCTCCAACAAATTCTTCAGACGAGTACGTACGTCTGAAGACCTAATCCTGCAGAAGAGATTAGTTCTTTTTCTTCACCACCCACATCTGAAGGGGTGGCAAAGAGTTCATCACTCTACAAGCTCCATACGAGAAAGGTAGCATAGAAGCCAGTCCATTTCGTTTCACATAAGAGGGGTTAGGATAAGCATATGAATAAGTAGAGAAATTCTTCGAGGACTTATGAACATAATGATTAGAAGAATAATGCTCATATTCATAGCCCTTAGCACTTCCCTGTGAAACAGAGTTGTTAGCACGATGATATTCATATGAGGACTTTGATCCTTTTGAGGAATTTGGTCCATATGAAGAATTTGATCTGGGGTTCCTATTCTTCACAGGTGGTGTCCTGAGGACATTCACCTGAAGACTTTCAAGGCACCTTTTGGGAACCCAGATTTTCTTCATAGGAGAACCGTTCCTGCAGTTAGTGCCAACATATCTAGCAAATACTTCACCATTCTGATTTTTGAACAGTTTATAGTTGGAGTAAAATGACTCATCATCAGAACGAGGAGATTCACATGCAAATCCAGATAAGTTAGATGGATCAACTGGAGGTCCCTTTGCAGCAACCCATGAGGTTTTGGGGTACTACTCAGGCTTCCAATATGTACCATCAGCATTGAGTTTCCTCTCAAAGGCAATACCCTCTTTCCTAGGGTTCCTATTGAGGATCTGCTTTTTAAGCATATCACAAAGAGTCTGATGCCCTTTGAGGCTTTTGTACATGCCTGTCATGTACAATTCCTTCAGCCCTGCATCATCAGTGATACTAGCAGTGTCCTCAGATGAGGAATTAGTGATAGTAGAGGCAGGTAAAGAATTTGAAACATTAGAAGCATTTGAACATTCAGGTGAAGAATTAGCAGATTCACGTTCAATGCACTTCAAGCATGGAGGAACAAATTCTTCCTGAGAAGCGCTGATCTGTTGAGCAAGTAATGAATCATGCTCCTTCTGAAGATCTTCATAACTCACTCTTAGGTTTTCAAGATCTTGCTTTCTTTGAAGAAATTTATAATAAAGCTTCTCATGATCAGATAAGAGAGTGTTATGATGATCTTGAAGGGTGTCATACTTAGTATGAAGTCTCTGAAGACTTTCAGCCAAAGCTTTTGACTGTCTCATTTCTTCACCCAACATCATCGCTCTTATTTAGCATGTATTGAACTTTTTCCAAAGCTCTTTATTGTTTAGTGGAAAGGGAAGCAAGTTTGACATAGCTGGGTCCAAATTCATCACTAGATTCATCATCACTAGACCCGGATAGGTAGCATTAAGTTACCTTAGCATCTTTTGCCATAATGCATGATGCAGAAGATGATGATTCTGGTTTGAATGTCATCGCTTTGACAGATTCCTTGAAGTCCTCAAACCAAGGATCATGACAGGTTCGATGACCTTCATAGACCTCAGAGAGACGGTCCCAAATAAGCTTCGCATGATCGAGATGCATGATATTCCTGAACTGATTTTGAGATAGACATGAGCAGATGACATCCTTCGATGTCAGGTTGAGAAGAGTGTACTTGCGAATGTCATCTGCTTCCGCCATCTTGCACAGATCGGTCAGACCAATCTCAGTGACGGTCCACATCTCGCTGTTCATCCATGAGGTGCTTCTTCATCATGGCCTTCCACTTGGGATACTCGTGACCATTAAAGATGGGGCATGTCATTTCTTCATAACTGCGGTCGACATAACTAAACTCTAGGTGGTTAAACCAAAATCACACAGAACAAGGGAGTACATTGCTCTGATACCAATTGAAAGTGCGCTATATCGACAAGAGGGGGGTGAATAGGCGATTTTTATGAATTCTTCACTGAGGAATTTGCAGGTGAGGAAATTCCTTAGCGAAGAACCACTAGCAGTGAAATAAGTACTCAAAAGTAAACATAACAGAACACAAGCATAGTCATCATGATGAAATGAAGACAGGCACAGAGTACAGAAAGCGTAAGCATAGGATAACACATGATGAAGACAAACAGACTGAAGAAAATTGAACTAAGGAAATTGAGAAAGTCTTCAGTCAAAGTCTTCAAACACAGATATGAACAAGCACTCAACATAGTTATGAGGAAATGAAAGAGTTGAGGAAATAAAACTAGTGAGCTTGGTGAAGACAATGATTTGGTAGACCAGTTCCAACTGCTATCTCAGTTGTATGTCTGGTTGGAGCGGCTAGGTATTTAAACCTGAGGACACACAGTCCCGGACACACAGTCCTCACCGTATTCTCCTTGAGCTAAGGTCACATAGACCTCGCCCAATCACTCGTGGTAAGTATTCATGTGACTCCCGAACCTTACAAACTTGGTCACTCGATGATCCACAATTCCTCTTGGATGCTCTTGACCTTGACGCCTAACCGTCTGGAAGAAGCACAGTCTTCAAAGGTAACAATTGTCGAATCCACGCAAGATCAATCTCTTCAGTGATGCTCAATCACTTGGGGTTTGTAGGTGTTCGGGTTTGGGTTTTCCTCACTTGATGATTTTCACTCAAAGTCCTTGGAGGATGGGATGCTCTCAAATGACAAGTGTCAGTTTCTCTCGGAGCAGCCAACCAGCTAGTGGTTGTAGGGGGCAGCTATTTATAGCCTAGGGAACAGCCCGACATGATAAGACATAAATGCCCTTCAATGATATGACCGTTAGGTGGGTAGATATTTTGGGACAGCTGGCACATAGCACAACAACGGTCGGAAATTTGAGTATCAAATTTCTCAGGGCTATCATGTTCCTCACTGTGTAGGTAATCCGCATTGGCGAATTCCTAACTCCTCACTCAGAACAAATTCCTCAGAGACCAGAAGAACTTCGTCTCTGTCACTGAAGAATATGACCGAACTGTATGAGATTTCCATTGGCTTCACTCGAAGGGATTGGTAGGTGTAGGATTTTGAGTTGAGCATCGCATGGAAAATTTTCCTTTATATTTCCTCGACCCCCTTTAACAGTACGGTGTTTCCTATGACTCAAGAAAGAGAAAATGAAACTACGAAAACAAAAGTCTTCACGCTTCATGTTCCTCGAATGAATACCAAGTCTTCAGGATTGCACCAATTTCTTCACTTACAAAGTCTTCAGAAATCCAGTCTTCAGTCGAAGAACTTCATTTTTAGGGGTCAACTTTCTCTGTAAATATCAAACTCCTCATATACTTATAGTCCTGTGTACACTCAAAAACACATTAGTCCCTTAACCTATAAGTCTTCAATACACCAAAATCACTAAGGGGCACTAGATGCACTTACACGTCTTGAAGCAGAATTTGGGCAGGAGCACGTTTACCCTCCGGTGGAGCTATTCCGCCTGGGGAACTACCCTCCCGGATGGGGAAATCATCTCCATCATCATCACCAACAACTCTCCCATCTTGGGATGGAAATCTTCATCAAAATCTTCAACATCACCATCTCCTCTCAAACCCAAGTTCATTTCTTGTGTTTAAACTTTGTACCGGAACCTTAGGTTGGTGCTTTTGGGTGACAGGTAGTGTTGATTACATCTTGTAGTTGATTACTATATGGTTTATTTGGTGGAAGATTAGATGTTTAGATCCAGTATGATATTTAATACCCCTCTAACCTTGAGCATGATTATCATTTGTGAGTAGTTACTTTTGTTCTTGAGGTCACAGGAGAAATCTTGTTGCAAGTAATCATGTGAACTTGATATGTGTTCGATATTTTGATGATATGTATGTTGTGATTCCCTTAGTGGTGTCATGTGAACATCGACTACATGGCACTTCACAATCTTTAGGCCTAAGGGAATGCATTGTGGAGTAGTTATTAGATGATGGGTTGTGAGAGTGACAGAAGCTTAAACCCTAGTTTATGCGCTACCTCGTATGGGACTGATTCGGACCCAAAAGTTTAATCCTATGCTTAGATTTTATCTTAATACTTTTCTCGTAGTTGCGTATGCTTGCGAGGGGGTTAATCATAAGTAGGAGGTTTGTTCAAGTAACAACAACACCTAAGCCCGGGTCCACCCGCATATCAAATTATCAAAGTAGCAAACACAAATCAAACCAACATGATGAAAGTGACTAGATGAAATTCATGTGTACCCTCAAGAATGCTTCGCTTATCATAAGAGACCGTTTTCGCCTATCATTTGCCTCAAAAGGATTGGGCTACCTTGCTGCACATCATTTGTCATTACTGTTACTTGCTCGTTACAAATTATCTTGCTATCAAACTACTCGTTACTTATAATTTCAGTGCTTCCAGAGAATACCTTGCTGAAAACTACTTGCCATTTCCTTCTACTCCTCGTTGGGTTCGGCAATGCTACTTATCGAAAGGATTACGATTGATCCCCTATACTTGTGGGTCATTAGCTGACGCACGTCGTATCCTCGTCGAGCGCCAGGCAGCTCCAGTCACCCAGACGGCACCCGTGGGCAACAACGCTCCTCGCCGCTATGCCTCCCCCGCGGCAAACACTGCCACTAACCCCGCTGCATGCGTGATACGTCTCCAACGTATCTATAATTTTTGATTGTTCCATGCTATTATATAATCTGTTTTGGATGTTTAATGGGCTTTATTGTGCACTTTAATATTATTTTTGGGACTAACCTATTAACCGAAGGCCCAGTGCAAATTGTTATTGTTTTGTGTATTTCAGTGTCTCGCACAAAAGGAATAACAAACGGAATCCAAACAGAACGAAACCTTCACGAGAATCTTTTTTGGAACAAACGCAATCCAGGAGACTTGGAGTGGAGGTCAAGGAAGCAGCGAGGCGGCCATGAGGTAGGGCGGCGTGCCCCCACCCTCGTGGGCCCCTCGTAGCTCCACCGACCTACTTCTTTCGCCTATATATATACTCTTATACCCTCAAAACATCCAGGGGAGCCACGAAACCACTTTTCCACCGCCGTAACCTTCTGCACCCTTCAGATCCCATCTAGGGACCTTTTCCGGCAATCTGCCATAGGGGGATTCGATCATGGAGGGCTTCCACATCAACACCATAGCCTCTCTGATGATGTGTGAGTAGTTTACCACAGATCTTTGGGTCCATAGTTATTAGCTAGATGGCTTCTTCTCTCTCTTTGGTTCTCAATGCAAAACTCTCCTTGATGTTGTTGGAGATCTATTCGATGTAATACTTTTTGCGGTGTGTTTGCCGAGATCCGATGAATTGTGGGTTTACGATCAATTTTATCTATGAACAATATTGGATTCTTCTCTGAATTCTTATATGAATGATTTGATATCTTTGCAAGTCTCTTCGAATTATCAGTTTGGTTTGGCCTACTAGATTGATCTTTCTTGCAATGGGAGAAATGCTTAGCTTTGGGTTCAATCCTGCGGTGCTCGATCCCAGTGATAGAATGGGAACCGACACGTATTGTATTGTTGCCATTGAGGATAAAAAGATGGGGTTTATATCATATTACTTGAGTTTATCCCTCTACATCATGTCATCTTACCTAATGCGTTACTCTGTTCTTATGAACTTAATACTCTAGATGCATGCTGGATAGCGGTCAACGTGTGGAGTAATAGTAGTAGATACAGAATCATTTTGGTCTACTTAACACAGACGTGATGCCTATGTTTACGATCATGCCTAGATATTCTCATAACTATGTGCTTTTCTATCAATTTCGCGGCAGTAATTTGTTCACCCACCATAATTTATGCTATCTTGAGAGAAGCCACTATTGAAACCTATGGCCCCCTGGTCTACTTTACATCATATAAGTTTCCGATCTACAATTCTAGTTTACTATTTATTTTGTAATCTTTACTTTCCAATCTATACAACAAAAATACCAAAAATATTTATCTTATTATCTTTATCAGATCTCACTTTTGCAAGTGGCTGTGAAGGGATTGACAACCCCTTTATCGCATTGGTTGCAAGGTTCTTATTTGTTTGTGAAGGTACTAGGCGACTTGCGTGTAGTCTCCTACTGGATTGATAACTTGGTTCTCAAAAACTGAGGGAAATACTTACACTCCTTTGCTGCATCACCTTTTCCTCTTCAAGGGAAAACAAACGCATGCTCAAGAGGTAGCAAGAAGGATTTCTGGCACCGTTGCCGGGGAGATCTACGCCAAGTCAAGACATACCAAGTACCCATCACAAACTCTTATCCCTCGCATTACATTATTTGCCATTCTCCTCTCGTTTTCCTCTCCCCGACCCCACCTTTGTCGTTTTATTCGCCCTTTTTTCGTTCGTCTCTTTTCGCTTGCCTCTTGTGTTCTTGTGTGTTAGATCGTCTATTTTTCCCTCATGGCTAGTTCTCCTATCATTTTAACACTCCCGATAACGAAGTTCTTAATTTTAAACAAAGGGAGGGAGAAAACCTAAAAGATGCTTGGTATAGAATTTGCAATGCTCAAAATAGATCTATTAAAAGGCAATCTACTTCCGTTCTTCTTCGCAATTTTTACGTGGGCATCACTCCTTGGTATAGATATGTTCTTGACACCATCACCGGAGGGAATTTCTTGGGAAGCCATACTTTTGATTCTTATAATGCTATGATAGTTTTGTTAGGCCCACCACCTCTTTTGGTCAATGGAACTATTTTAACTTTGGAACATGTGATGCAAAGGCTTGATATTATTGAAAATAAAATTGCCACTTTAGAGTTAATTGAAAAAGATCCACAACCAAATTACTCAATATGGATCTAAGGTAGGAGTTACTCTGAAAAACCTTAAGGAAAAGGAACCCATAGTCAATGAAAAGATAGATCAAGATTCCACTTGAATTAATAAACTCGAAGAAATTATTACCAACTTGGGGTCTGCTTCTTCAGTCGTTAAAAACACCTCAAATAACCCAACTTTTTGGATATCATTAAGGAACCTTTTACTACAAACGAATTTCTTGATTTCCTACCTAGGAGTTTGACAATTTGGAATAACAAAGAACCTCCTAAGGGTTATAAGTGTTCAATTGAAGAATTGCCTACCAAAGATGACAATACCTACATCTATTCTTGTTTTTATGCCTAGCTAGGGGCGTTCAACGATAGCGCTTGTTGAGAGGCAACCCAATTTTATTTTTGTTCCTTGCTTTTGTTCTTGTTTATTAATAAATAAATCATCTATCCTCTGTTATGATTGTGTTTTTTGTGTTTTAGTTAGTGTTTGTGCCAACTAAATCCTTTAGGATCTTCCTGGATGATTGTTATTTGTTCTTGCTGAAAAAAACACAAAGTATGCGCTCACGAGAATAATTTTCATTTTTTTCTAGAGAGTCATAAAATAAGAATTCCAACTGAAGTAGATCAATATACAAATTATTTAGGACGTCCTAAGTTCTCCCGATATTTGGAGTTACAGAAGTATTCGAAACCTACAGATTGCTACAGACTGTTCTGTTTTTGACTGATTCTCTTTTTCGTGTGTTGTTTGCTTATTTTGATGAATCTATGGCTAGTATCGGGGGGTATGAACCATAGAGAAGTTGGAATACAGTAGGTTTAACTCCAATATAAATAAAAATGAGTTTATTACAGTACCTTAAAGTGGTGGTTTGTTTTCTTATACTAATGGAGCTCATGAGATTTTCTGTTGAGTTTTGTGTTCTGAAGTTTTCAAGTTCTTGGGTAAAAGATTTGGTGGATTTTGGAACAAGGAGTGGCAATAGCCTAATCTTGGGGATGCCCAAGGCACCCCAAGGTAAAATTCAAGGACAACCAAAAGCCTAAGCTTAGAGATGCCCTGGAAGGCATCCCCTCTTTCGTCTTCATCTATCGGTAACTTTACTTGAGGCTATATTTTTATTCACCACATGATATGTGTTTTGTCTGGCGCGTCTTGTACGATTTGAGTATTTGCTTTTTAGTTTACCACAATCACCTTGCTGTACACACCTTTTTCAAGAGACACACATGAAGCGGAATTTATTAGAATACTCTATGTACTTCACTTATATCTTTTGAGCTAGATAATTTTGCTCTAGTGCTTCACTTATATCTTTTTAGAGCACGGTGGTAGTTTTTATTTTATAGAAATTATTGATCTCTCATGCTTCACTTTTATTATTTTGAGAGTCTTTTAGAACAGCATGGTAATTTGCTTTGGCTATAAAATTAGTTCTAATAGACATCCAGGATGGGTATAGTAAAAACTTTCATATAGAGTGCATTAAATACTATGAGAAGCTTGATACTTGATAGTTGTTTTGAGATATAAAGGTGGTAATATTAGAGTCGTGCTAGTTGAGTAATTGTGGAATTGATAAATACTTGTGTTGAAGTTGGCAAGTCCCGTAGCATGCATGTATGGTAAACGTTGTATGACAAATTTGAAGCATGGGATGTTCTTTGATTGCTTTCCTTATGAGTGGCGGTAGTGGACGAGTGATGGTCTTTTCCTACCAATCTATCCCCCTAGGAGCATGGGCGTAGTTCTTGGTTTTGATGACTTGTATATTTTTGCAATAAGTATGTGAGTTCTTTATGACTAATGTTGAGTCCATGGATATACGCACTCTCACCCTTCCATCATTGCTAGCCTCTTCGGTACCGTGCATTGCTCTTTCTCCCCACGAGAGTTGGTGCAAACTTTGCCGGTGCATCCAAACCCCGTGATATGATACGCTCTATCACACATAAACCTCCTTATATCTTCCTCAAAACAGCCACCATACCTACCTATTATAGCATTTCCATAGCCATTCCGAGATATATTGCCATGCAACTTAACACTATTCTGTTTATTATGACATGCTCCATCATTGTCATATTGCTTTGCATGATCATGTAGTTGACATCGTATTTGTGGAAAAGCCACCTTCATAATTCTTTCATACATGTCGCTCTCGATTCTTTGCATATCCCGGTACACTGCCGGAGGCATTCACATAGAGTCATATTTTGTTCTAAGTATCGACTTGTAATTCTTGAGTTGTGAGTAAATAAAAGTGTGATGATTTTCATTATTACAGCATTGTTCCATGAGAGGAAAGGATGATGGAGACTATGATGCCCCCACAAGTCGGGGTGAGATTCCGGATGAAAAAAGAGGCCATAAAAAAGAGAGAAAAAAGGTTTAAATAAAAAAATAAAAAGGGAAAATGAGAGAAAAAGAGAGAAGGGGCAATGTTACTATCCTTTTTCCTGACTTGTGCTTCAAAGTAGCACCATGATCTTCATGATAGAGAGTCTCCTATTTTGTCACTTTCATATACTACTGGGAATTTTTCATTATAGAACTTGGCTTGTATATTCCAATGATGGGCTTCCTCAAAATGTCCCAGGTCTTCGTGAGCAAGCAGGTTGGATGCACACCCACTTAGTTTGTTTAGTTGAGCTTTCATATATTTATAGCTCTAGTACATCTGTTGCATGGCAATCCCTACTCCTTGCATTGAAATCAATTGATGGTAATCTACGTAGCCCGTTGATTAGCCGCGTCAATGTGAGACTTTCTCCTTTTTTGTCTTCTCACACAACCTCCATCATCATATTCTATTCCACCCATAGTGCTATGTCCATGCTCGCATTCATATATTGCGTGAAAGTTGAAAGAGTTTGAAAAGGCTAGGTATGAAAAAATTGCTTGGCTTGTCATCGGGGTTGTGCATGATGGGAGCATTTTGTGTGACGAAAATGAAGCATGGCCAAACTATATGATTTTGTAGGGATAACCTTTCTTTGGCTATGTTATTTTGATAAGACATAATTGCTTGGTTAGCATGCTTGAAGTATTATTATTTTTAAGTCAATATTAAACTTCTGTCTAGAATCTTTTGGATCTAAACATTCATGCCGCAATAAAGAGAATTACATTGAAAATTATGTTAGGTAGCATTGCACATCAAATTTTTTGTCTTTATCATTTACCTACTCGAGGATGAGCAGGAATTAAGCTTGGGGATGCTTGATACGTCTCCAATGTATCTATAATTTTTTATTGTTAAATGCTATTATATTATATATTTTGGATGTTTAATGGGATTTATTAAGCACTTCTATATTATTTTTGGTACTAACCTATTAACCGAAGGCCTCGTGCAAATTGCTGTTTTTTTGCCTATTTCAGTGTTTCCCAGAAAAGGAATATCAAACGGAATCCAAACGGAACGAAACCTTTGCGAGGATCTTTATTGGAACAAACGCAATCCAGGAGACTTGGAGTGGAGGTCAAGGAAGGAGTGAGGCGGCCACGAGGTAGGGCGGCGTGCCCAAGGTGTACGCGCGCCCCCACCCTCGTGGGCCTCTCGTAGCTCCACCGACCTACTTCTTTCGGCTATATATACTCTTATACCCTGAAAACATCCAGGGGATCCACGAAACAACTTTTCTACCGCCGCAACCTTCTATAACCATGAGATCCTATCTAGGGACCTTTTTCGGTGATCTGTCGGAGGGGGATTTGATCATGGAGGGCTTCTACATCAACACCATAGCCTCTCCGATGATGTGTGAGTAGTTTACCACAGACCTTCGGGTCCATCGTTATTAGCTAGATGGCTTCTTCTCTCTCTCTCTCTTTGGTTCTCAATACAAAGTTCTCCTTGATGTTCTTGGAGATCTATTTGATGTAATACTTTTTGCGGCGTGCTTGCCGAGATCTGATGAATTGTGGGTTTATGGTCAAGTTTATCTATGAACAATATTTGATTCTTCTCTACATTCTTATATGCATGATTTGATATCTTTGCAAGTCTCTTCGAATTATCAGTTTGGTTTGGCCTACTAGATTGATCTTTCTTGCAATGGGAGAAGTGCTTAGCTTTGGGTTCAATCTTGCGGTACTCGATCCCAGTGACAGAAAGGGAACCGACACGTATTGTATTGTTGCCATCGAGGGTAAAAAGATTGGGTTTATATCATATTGCTTGATTTTATCCCTCTACATCATGTCATCTTGCCTAATGTGTTACTCTGTTCTTATGAACTTAATACTCTAGATGCATGCTGGATAGTGGTTGATGTGTGGAGTAATAGTAGTAGATGCAGAATCGTTTCGGTCTACTTGACACGGACGTGATGCCTATGTTTATGATCATGCCTAGATATTCTCATAACTATGAGATTTTCTATCAATTGCTCGGTAGTAATTTGTTCACCCACCGTAATTTATGCTATCTTGAGAGAAGCCACTAGTGAAACCTATGGCCCCCGGGTCTACTTTACATCATATAAGTTTCCGATGTACAATTCTAGTTTACTATTTATTTTGCAATCTTTACTTTCCAATCTATACAACAAAAATACCAAAAATATTTATCTTGTTATCTTTATCAGATCTCCCTTTTGCATGTGACCGTGAAGGGATTGACAACCCCTTTATCGCGTTGGTTGCAAGGTTCTTATTTGTTTGTGCAGGTACTAGGCGACTTGCGTGTAGTCTCCTACTGTATTGATACCTTGGTTCTCAAAAACTGAGGGAAATACTTATGCTACTTTGTTGCATCACCCTTTCCTCTTTAAGGGAAAACCAACGCATGCTTAAGAGGTAGCAATGTGAGCAGTAGGATTCGTCATTGCCACCTTCCATGTGGCACAACGGCCGCACCACCACTCCATAGCCCACTCCAGCCATAGCGTCATCCTCCCATGCTCGCCGCGGGCCGATAAATGCACAGGTTGCACTGCTCATGGCACGGGAGCTCCTGTGTTATCACCCTACCAATGACTGGCTTGGCCGTATCACCGAGCTCGTCAATGATGGTGTCCTAGATTAAGGGGTCCTCGGGCGTCCGGGCTATGTTACATAGGCTGGACTAATGGGTCATGGAGATACAAGATAGAAGACTTCCTCCCGTGTCCGGATGGGACTCTCCTTTGTTGGGATCTATGGTAGGGTGCGTCGAATGCAAATTACAAATTTCCTACGCGCACAACAACCAAGAACATGCTACGGGATATGGATCACAGTTCGTTACCACTAGACGTGCAGTGCCGTGCAGCGGAAGAAGAGTTGGGGCAACGCGTCGGCATGGATCGTCTCCTCCTCGTCCGATCTCCCTCGAACAGCCGATCGCTTGATCCCTCATACAAGTTCGCCGGAGCGGTGCAGGTGCACCGCCTCTAACGGTATCCGCGCGTGCAGGAGGAACGTCGTGGCGGACTGCTAGATCCGATCACACAACCGGCGGCAAGTGGAGGTGTCTATTTGCAACACATGCAAACCCTAGTGATAGCGCCAAAGCAATCAACCGCATGAGTATGCCGCACCCCACTTTATAATAGGCGTCTGTCGCGGTCTCAACACTTTGGCCTCGCATGGACCCTAAAGCCCATAAGTCTACTCAGCCACCATCCGAATACAGCTCGGATCACATCCGACCAGTGTCCCCAGATCCGACCTTGTAGGTTCCTTCCCTTAAGTGTGCGACCCCTTAGGTTCAAGCCGGCTTGGTCGCAGTTCGGATCACCTCCGAACTGCAGGGTTGGTAGCGGCCGCTAGCAAGGCATGCCAAACACCAAGCAGACTATGAAGCTGGATAGGCGAACCTGTACATCATACTTCCATTCCTTTTCCCACACGATATATGTTGTCGAGTTCAAGGCGAGTCTGTCATCCTTTTGCTAGCCTGACCTCTTTCTCGTTCCAGTGATGCCGACCACAAACTAGATTATCACATAATCCTTGTCGCATGGCCATGCTTATCCTGGTCGGATCACACGAGGGGCCCAGAGTATATCTCTCCTGATTGGAGGGGCAAATCCCATCTTGCTCGACCATGCTTATCCTGGTTCAAAGCAAGTCTGTCACCATCCCGAGTACATGCGCCAGCTTAGGTCTTAGGACATAGAACGTATGTTGTACAAGAGACTCACAGATGACATATCACTGCATCTCATAGTTGGGCTTGTCCGACTCGGACCTTATCTCAACTCGGATCCGACTACGTCGAATCCGACAAGATCCTTCCGAGTCCATATTATCCGGTTAGTATCCAATGATCCATGGCTAGTGACGGTGTCCTGGACTAGGGGGTACTCAACACGTCATCTCCCGATCTGATAGATTGGGCCGAGGACCCCCGTGGTCGTATACTCATGGGCCAGTTCGGACAGCTGTCGCATACAATGAAGATTCCACAAAGACTTGGCGATCAAGACAAGGACTTCTCCCCACCGGCGTATTCGGCTAGGACTCTTGTTAACCTAGGCCTCTGGTGCATTATATAAACTAGGGCCAGGCTAGTCGATAGAGCATACAGAACAACAATCATACCATAGGCTAGCTTTTAGGGTTTAGCCTCCTTGATCTCGTGGTAGATCTACTCTTGTACTACCCATATCATCAATATTAATCAAGCAGGACGTATGGTTTTACCTCCATCAAGAGGGCCCGAACCTGGGTAAAACATCGTGTCCCCTGCCTCATGTTACCATCCGCCTAGACGCACAGTTCGGGACCCCCTACTCGAGATCCTCCGGTTTTGACACCGACATTGGTGCTTTCATTGAGAGTTCCGCTGTGTGATCGACAAAAGGATCGATGGCTCGCCTGCAGATCAACTGCGACTTCGGCATCTTCATCACCAGCTCGACTGGTCACCTTGGTTCGACCAAGAATTGCGCCCCGTGTTCGGATCACCATGTTCGGATGAGGGCCTTCATCAAACATTAACTCCGATCTCTATCAAGATCATGGAGGAATCATCCAGGGATCCCGGGGGCTCAACGTCAACATTGCCCTCGGGCGACCGTGCTATTTTTCTGGACATCGAACTTGTATCCGCCGCCACCGCCTCCTCAAGTGTCGTTTTAACGATTGCTTTGGTGGGATTGTGCGGAATTGGGTCTACAACAACCCTGGAAAATTTCTTCGAGTTCCAATGGAGGAATCTCTGGCAATCCGCGATATACCGGAGCCCTGTCAAATCTGGACGGATTCTGGATGAGTTTAGGGTGTGGTGTCCAGCTTCTAGCTCGGACATCCTTTGGAAGATCCAACTGTTGATCGGCTGCGGAATTCCTATATCTACCACCCCTCCGAATTTCAGCTCGATCTGACCGTCCAAACTCCGGGAACCTTCCGATTAGTGCATCATTTTTTGGATCTGTTTTCTGCGCGAAAACGCATCCGACCCGAGTTCGTCTTTTTTGTGAACGGGATTTCGGACATCCTTTTTGAAGGAAGTTTTGTATGGGGTATTGTGTTTTGTTCCCGAACGCATCCCACTAACTTTAAAATCTTTTGAAGATGATCTTCAATATCATGCTGGTGTCAAACCAGTCCGGCAATATTGCTCCACGGCTGCCGACCTGCACTAGACACGTTGTCACTTTATTGAGCCGAGCTCAACTTCTTCGGATCATCACCTCGGAAAGCTGAACAACAGTTCTACATCGCAAAGAATAAATCATCACCAACATCGCCGCCCCACGGGTTACACAAAGCGGGCACACCGGCATCGCCGCACGGTCACTTCATCAAGCCGACATTGACCACGTCACGACCTGCATCGGTAGGGCAGCACTATTGCTCCTCCGAGCCGGTGTCCATCACGCCGACCTACTTCGACATTCGGCTGGACCGGGGGCTTCATCATCTCTTCATCAACCTACTCCGGTAATGGGTGTGCGGATTGAGTCCCAATTTTGGGAATCACCTTCCTTCGGATTGCTACAACAAATAAACCAGGTGCTATTAATCCTAGTATTTTTTGCTTGTTTGGGTTCAATTTTTCCCAAGGAATTATTACTCTGGTTTGTCCATCATATGTACACAGGTCTATCAAATGGTGGCCGCATTAACGACAGTCGCATGGTGGTCCGGTCAGTCTCCGTACATAGTCAGGCGAATGCCGCATCCGGAACTCGGACCAATCTGTGAATTCAGGATTTGCCATGCTCTTACCGCATCATGCCGACGCCCTGCATCGCCATTGACTTCGGCGCCAGGCCATATTTCTTTTATTACTCACTTTGCATAAATTATTGATTATGCAACGATTTTTTATTATTATTATTACTATTATCTCTGGTTTGCACTATTTTATGTGGCACAGGAAAATGATCTAGCCGGACTATATCCTTTGGCGTCACCTCGGCTGGACGGGGGGCTTCGTCAACACTTCATTACCCCATGTCGGGGACTTCGGCATCACTCTGCCGACCTGCATTGACCGTGCTATGTCACCACTTCGAAGTGCCGAGCTCTTTGCTCCGCCACCTTGGGACCGGCTTGGGGGATGGCACCTTGTCCCGCATCAAGCTCGAACCGCATCGTCAATACCGAACACATTAACCAGCTAAGTTGCCTTCATGCTCAAAGTTTTAAATTTTTAACTTGTGTTCGGCTCAACCAAGCATTATACTTTTTTGGAAAAAAGTTGCTTGTAAAATTTTTTCCTTGTCCAAACTTTGTTTGTGACGCACAAATTCAAATACCCCATTTACTTGGGGGCTTCCTTCATGAAGCTTTTTCCTCTTGCATCTGATTATACTTGTACGGCTTCGTTCCTTGTTCGTGTATTACGCCACAATATGCACCATATTGACTTAAGCAATTTACAAGCTGGGTTGCCTCGCTCCTGTGTTTACCCCTACGTTCCCGATTGTTCGGTTAGGGAGTAAAGGGAGCACCTCTGCGATTGTCACGATCGGGTCACCC
Source organism: Triticum dicoccoides (assembly GCF_002162155.2). Classification (NCBI taxonomy): domain Eukaryota; kingdom Viridiplantae; phylum Streptophyta; class Magnoliopsida; order Poales; family Poaceae; genus Triticum; species Triticum dicoccoides. The sequence continues at coordinate 373,367,496 of NC_041390.1, forward strand.
GAACCGGACCTTAGACTGGGTGAAGCCGAAAGCTAGCGCTCTTATAGTTTTCAATGATGGTCGGCACACAACGGAACTCATGAGTACAAAAAAAATCTATTGCACAAGTCTCATAATAACAACGAGCACCGAAGAAAGGTATCGGTGGGGGTACTATTTTCTTCGAAGATGCTTCTTACACTTCGCAGTAATATAGCATAAGTTCCCTGAGCGCGCTTTATCTGTTACAGCCTTATGGCCTGATTGCCTGGTTATTGGAAACACCGTCGATATTCTTTACCGATGAAGTACATAACACTTTTCGGTCCTTGACCTAAGAGGGAGAAGCCGACGGTCGGTTAAGACGCGTTTAAAGTTCGGTTGAACATAGATATGATATAAGTACTTCGGTACATGCAATCATTCTTATACCCTAGTCACTTGGGGGCTCTTAAGTTTATTTGAGCTGTTTTATAATAAGTGTTCTTCTTCTTAGTCGTTGCAAAGTTTTATTATTATTATTATTTATCACTCCCTTTTTCAACACGAGTGTGCGGTCACTAGCCGGGGAGCCTAATTTCTCTCTCAAAACCGCTAGAGTTTGGTTTGCTAAACTGGCCCGATGAGAAGTACTCCGCCCTCGGGATAGGAGGTTGAAGCCGTAGGCTGACCCGCTCGAAGTCTTGAGATAGGATGTATCATGTTAAAGCATGACAGAAGCACTTCCTTTTTCTAAGACCAACTTTCGGATTGGCACCGAACACTTGATATTGTTCGGACGTCATGTTTTTACTGACGTTTCTTGGTTTTCCAAGCTTTTTGGCACTTTTAAACTATTTGTGCTTTTCCAGCATTAGTCTCGCAGTGCAATGCCAGACACCTTTAGGGATTCGGCAAAAACATTCTCAGATATTGCTATATATGCATCGGTTTCGAATTGTGTTTTCGGTCAATAGTTGGGTTGCCCGGCTCCTGCACTTGCTTCCTACGTTCCATTTTGTTCGGCTAGGCGTGCAAAGGGAGAACCACTGCGATTGTGCTTCAACCTCACACGGTTAAGCACCTCAGTGGAGAAAGCCGAAAACTGACTTTCACAATAAGCATAAACTGGTTAGCGATCCGATGAATATGTTAAATGATGGGTCGTTCATAACATTGGCCGAAGTGTTTACGGCTTGACCCCGACTGTCGCCAAACACTACCGGGGGCTATTAACTAGCCTCCCAAACTAAATCCTCAATATTTTGCTCTTACATTAGAGCTGAGGTTTAATGATCATGCTTAGCATGACAACACAAAGAAAGGAACCGATAGCGGGGCTATTTTCTTTGGAAGACATTTCTTCTGTTAAACAATAATATAACTCTCTGCGTACCTTTGTTTATAAAACCGTATGGCCAGATTGCCTTGTTTGTTGTAAATCTTTTCCCTCATAAAGGTTTTATAAGGTAGGACAAACACTCCTCGACTACTGGCCGAGGAGGTGGAAGCCGATGGTCGGTCAACAAAGTTTTGTACAATGCGGATCTGAGCATTAATGACGTAAAGTACTTGGATATATAGAGTCATTACACATAATTTGTGATTTTACTATGGATATTGATCCTTAATTCGGCCACCCGTGCCCGCATTAAGGCTCAGGGGCTACTAGGCTTCGGGCTTATTATTTACAAATATTAAAGGAGCACATCGATCCCCTGATCTGGTGTTGCCACCCGACCAGTGTCTCGGGGGCTACTGCATTGCTTGTCCAATGCAGAAAATTTTAGGTGCAATATAGTTTCCGAGGAGATTTTGATCCTCAGGTTGGTCGGCCGCACCCAACCTGAGTCTCGAGGACTGAGCACACCACTTTTAGTGTCCCGAAGTATTCTGCCGAGTTTGGACTTGATCCTCAGGCCGATTTTGCAAATCAACCTGAGTCTCAGCGACTACTAGGATCAGCGGTCTTACGTCATCCTTCAGGTGCATCTCGGGTTTTAGACCGATACACACCTTGAGGGCTACTGGCTATATATCTCGGCGGAGAATAAATTGCACCAATAAAAAATATTCACAAAAATCGGCCCACATTCGGGGTGGTGCACCACCTCGGAAGTAGTCCGGCATAAAGCTCGGGCGCTAGTGGCTGGCTCCATAGAGGGCATTTCCGGCATTAAGCTCGGCTAAACTCCTTCAAACTTTTTTGAACCAAGGTGATATGACTCCTCGGATATAGTCCGGCGTTGGAGCTCGGATACAGTCCGGCGTTGGAGCTCGGATACATAGTCCGGCGTTGGAGCTCGGATACATTCCGGCGTTAGAGCTGGGAAGCGGTCCGGCGTTGGTGCTCGGTTGTAAAAGATACCTCGAATACAGTCCGGCATTGGAGCTCGGACGCAAGAGGACGCTGCCGCCCGGGAACAACTTCAAACCCGAGGTGTGGCATAAAAATAATAAGGCATTGATAAAGGCCGGAAACTTAAAGGGGCTCCTCGGATACCTGGTGTATAAACTCGTCGAATGCATTTCAGCGATCCTCGAGATCGAAGATGAGAAGATTTGTTGAACCAGTTTTCAAGACCGATGACCGAAGAAGAAGAATAGTTTGGAAGAATTGAGGAGCGTCCCTAACTTGAAGACCGGTTCAGGGGGCTACTGACGGTGTCCTGGACTAGGGGGTACTCAACACGTCATCTCCCAATCTGATAGATTGGGCCGAGGACCCCCGTGGCCGTATACTCATGGGCCTGTTTGGACAGCTGCCGCATACAAGGAGGATTCCACAAAGACTTGGCGATCAAGACAAGGACTTCTCCCCACCGGCGTATTCGGCTAGGAATCTTGTTAACCTAGGCCTCTGGTGCATTATATAAACCAGGGCCAGGCTAGTCGATAGACCATACAGAACAACAATCATACCATAGGCTAGCTTTTAGGGTTTAGCCTCCTTGATCTTATGGTAGATCTACTCTTGTACTACCCATATCATCAATATTAATCAAGCAGGACGTATGGTTTTACCTCCATCAAGAGGGACCGAACCTGGGTAAAACATCGTGTCCCCTGCCTCCTGTTACCATCCGTCTAGACGCACAGTTCGGGATCCCCTACCCGAGATCCGCCGGTTTTGACACCGACAGCTAGTGAGACCAAGCCATCGACCGTGTCATATGCTGGTCTAGTCGGCTGCACGTCCACACATCCCTTTCGACCAGGGAGCTTTTAGGACAGTCATCATACAATGCATAGTCCCACAAACAAGTCACGTACTTGCTGATACACATCATTGATAATGTCCAAGGACTATCTTTATTCATAAACACATAGGAAATATCATCATACATGATTGCCTCTAGGGCATATCTCCAACAGTCTCCCACTTGAACTAGAGTCAATCAAATAGACATCGAATGCCCATAGCTCTAACGTGCCCTCATGCTTGGATTGTGGAAGCGGCCTAGTCAACGGATCTACAACATTTGCATCCGTGTGAATTTTGCATAACTCAACATCACCATTCTTTACGATCTTTCATATCAGGTGATATTTCCGATCTATGTGTCTCGTCTTGTGGTGATCCCTCGGCTCCTTGGCTTGTGCGATGGCACCAGAATTATCACAATAAAGGTCAAACAGTTTTACCGAGGCTGGGAAAATACCAAGATCATCCAGAAAGTTCTGGATCAAAACACGTTCCTTTGCAGCTTCACAAGCCGCAATGTATTCGGCTTCTGTCGTAGAATCGGCCACCTTATCTTGCTTGGGACTCATCCAGCTCACTGCTCCTACGTTCATGACATACACGAATCCGGACTGTGATCGACAATCATCTCTGTCGGTTTGGAAACTAGCATCAGTGTAACCCCTTACGACGAGATTTTCCTCACCTCCATAAACTAGCAACATCTCTTCAGTCCTTTTCAGGTACTTCCGAATAGTGTTTACTGCTGCCCAGTGACTCTCACCTGGGTTGGCCTAGTATCTACTTGTTAGACTTATTGCAAAAGCAACATCAGGCCGTGTACATATCATGGCATACATGATGGATCCAATTGTCGAGGCATACGGAATCCGACTCATCCTGCTTCGCTCATCAGATGTCGAAGGACTCCGAGTCTCACTTAGCCTTATACCATGTGAGATAGGCAAGAACCCTTTCTTGGCCTCACTCATGTTGAACCGCTTCAACACTTTATCTATGTACGTGCTTTGGCTCAAGCCGAGCAGCCTCCTCGATCTATCTCTATAGATCTTGATGCCTAATATGTAAACTGCCTCACCAAGGTCATTCATTGAAAACTTGCCATTCAATGATTCCTTGACCAAGTTCAGCATCGAAACATCATTTCCGATCAGTAGTATGTCATCCACATGCAAGATCAAAAACACAATCGAGCTCCCACTTAGCTGCTTGTATAAACAGGCATCCTCATCGCTTTTGATGAAACCAAGACTAGTGACGACCTCATCAAAACGAATGTTCCAACTCCGAGATGGTTGCCTCAACCCATAAATGGATCTCTCGAGCTTGCATACTTTACTAGTGCTAGTCGGATCGACAAAACCCTCAGGCTGTATCATATACATGTCCTCGGTTAAATTTCCATTAAGGAAAGCCATTTTGACATCCATCTGCCATATCTCGTAAGCGAAATATGTAGCTATAGATAGTACGATCCATACCGACTTTAGCTTCGCTACCAGCGAGTAAGTCTCGTCTTAGTCAATTCCTTGAACTTGTCCATATCCTTTAGCAACAAGCCGAGCTTTGTGGATCTGAACATGTCAATCCACATCGGTTTTCTTCTTAAAGACCCATTTGTAGCCAATGGCGTTTATGCTAGGCGGCAGATCAACCAAGTCCCAGACTTGGTTTTCATCCATGGACTTTAACTCGGATTGCATGGCCTCTAGCCATGCCTCGGAATTCGGGATCACCATCTCTTCCGCATACCTAGCCGGCTCGTCACTTTCTAGCAACAATACATCACGCACTCTACGCAATCTTTCCGACCTCCATGGTTCCGGTGCCACTTCCACTATGGGTTCCCTGACTGACTCTGGTATGATCTCATCACCCGCTGAGCCATCCACGAGTGGTACTCGAATTTCTTCGATTCGGACCGGCCTCCCACTGGCCTCCCGACTATGAAACTCTTTCTCAAGGAAAACCCCGTTCCAAGCAACAAACACTTTGTTCTCTTCCCGGTTGTAGAAGCTATATCCCTAGCTTTCCCTTGGATATCCCACGAATATGCATTTGTCCGACTTGGGTGTAAGCTTGTCTAACATAAGTCGCTTGAAAAATACTTCACAACCCCAAATCTTTAGAAAAGACAAACTAGGAGTCTTCCCGGTCCACATCTCATGTGGTGTCTTATCCACATATTTTGATGGTACCCTATTAAGTGTGAAAGCTGCAGTTTCTAGAGCGTATCCCCAGAATGACAAGGGTAAATCCAATTTTCTCATCATAGATCGAACCATGTCCAAGAAGGTACGATTCCTCCGTTCTAATACGCCATTTCTGTGTGGCGTACCAGGAGGTCTGAGTTGAGGTACTATACCTCGGCTTTTCAGATGATCATCGAACTCCTGGCTCATGTACTCACCTCCATGATCAGATTGTAGAAGTTTTATAGTCTTTCTGAGCTGATTCTCAACCTCGTTTTGAAACTCTTACAACTTTTCAAAAGTTTCCAACTTGTGCAGCATCAAATTGATATATCCATATCTACTCAAGTCGTCGGTAAAAGTCACAAAGTACTGATAGACACCTCTGGCAATTGTGCTCATTGGTCCACACACATCACTATGTATCAGTTCCAAGAGCTCGGATGCCATCTCACAATTCTTCGTGAAAGGAGACTTAGTCATCTTGCCGAGCAACCATGATTCGCATGTCTCGAACGACCCGAAGTAGGACAAAGTTAGGAGCCCATCATCATGGAGCTTCTTCATGCATTTCAGACTAATGTGTCCAAGCCGGCAACGCCAGAAGTATGTCGGATTTATCTCATTAGGCTTATGCCTCTTGACATTCACGTTATAGACCGATTCCTATTCTAGATTCAATATAAATAGCCCATCAACAATGGGTGCAGAGCCGTGGAACATACAATTCAAATAAATCGAACAACCATTGTCCTTTAAATTGAATTCATAACCATGACTCATCAAGCATGAGGCAAAAATAATGTTCCGACTAAGTGCAGGAATGTAATAACAATTATTCAATTCCAAAATAAATCTAGAAGGAAGCTGGAGCTGCATCGTGCTGACTTCCAACGCAGCAACTCTTGCTTTGTTGCCGACCCTGATGTCAACCTCCCCTTGTGCCACATGCCTAGTTCTTATCAGCTCCTGCATCGAGTTGCAAATATGAACAACCAATCCGGTATCAAATACCCAAGAGCTGCTCGGTATGTCAGCAAGGTAAATGTCTATAACATATGCAACAAGTGTACCTTTGCCTGAAGAAGCATTTCCGGCCTTCTTGCCATGCTCTACAAGCCACTTGCTATAGTTCCTTTTCCAGTGAACGGTTTCCTTGCAATGATAGCAAATGGTCTTTGAGTCCGGTCCAGACTTCGGTGTAGTGGTGGAGGTTACCGTCTCCGTGCCCTTTGCCTTACCCTTTTTCTTGGACCAACTCTTCTTGAACTTAGCCGATTTCTGCACCGCCAACACTTGATGTGTGCCTTTCTTAATATCCTGCTCTGCCACTTTGAGCATCCCATGCAATTCAGTGAGCTTCTTATCCATGCCATGCATATGATAGTTCAAGATGAACGTCACATAGCTGGGTGGAAGAGAACCCAGAACTGCATCAGTAGCCAGCTCATCCAAGAGCGGGAAGCCCAAATGATCCAAAGCTTGCACATATCCGATCATCTTGATCACATGTGGGCTCAGTGGATCACCTTCCTTCAGCTTGCAATCCATCAAGGATCGCCAGATGTTGAACCTTTCGGTCCTAGCCTGTGTCTGAAACATGCTCTTGAGACTCTCGATCATATCGTAAGCCTCATCATTTCAAAATGCTCTTGCAAATCGGGCTCCATACAAGCCAGCATCAGACAACTAATCTCTGTTGATTCATCAATGAGTTTCTGGTAGGCATTCTTAGCTGTGGCACTAGCATTATCTGTAGGTTCCTCTAGAAGTGGATCCTCTAGAATTTGTTCCTTTTCATTGGGTGTATCACAATGATCGAGATCCAACAAACCATTTTCATTGGGTGTATGACCGTAGAAGGTTTTATTCATGTAAACAGAACAACAATTATTCTCTAACTTATATGAATAACCGTATTGCAATAAACATGATCCAATCATATTCATGCTCAACGCAAACACTAAATAACATTTATTTTCGGTTTAACACTAATCCCGAAAGTATAGGGAGTGTGCGATGATGATCATATCAATCTTGGAACGATTTCCAATACACATCGTCACTTCACCCTTAACTAGTCTTTGTTCATTCTGCAACTCCCATTTCGAGTTACTATTCTTAGCAACTGAACTAGTATCAAATACTGAGGGTTTGCTATAAACACTAGTAAAGTACACATCAATAACATGTATATCAAATATACCTATGTTCACTTTTCCATCCTTCTTATCCGCCAATTACTTGGGTAGTTCCGCTTTAGTGACCAGTTCCTTTGCAGTAGAAGCACTCAGTTTCAGGCTTTGGTCTAGACTTGGGTTTTTTCACTTGAGCACTTCCTTGCCGTTCTTCTTGAAGTTCCCCTTTCTTCCCTTTGTCCCTTTACTTGGAACTAGTGGTTGTGTTTACCATCAACACTTGATGTTTTTCTTGATTTCTACCTGCGTCGATTTCAGCATCGCGAAGAGCTTGGGAATCATTTCCGTTATCCCTTGCATATTATAGTTCATCACGAAGTTCTGCTAACTTGGTGATGGTGACTAGAGAATTCTGTCAATCACTATTTTATCTGGAAGATTAATGCCCACTTGATTCAAGCGATTGTAGTACCCAGACAATCTGAGCACATGGTCACTCCTTGACCTATTCTCCTCCATCTTTTAGCTATAGAACTTGTTGGAGACTTCATATCTCTCAACTCGGGTATTTGGTTGAAATATTAAGTTCAACTCCTGGAACATCTCATATGGTCCATGACGTAAAAAACGTCTTTGAAGTCCCGATTCTAAGCTGTTTAAGCATGGTGCACTAAACTATCAAGTACTCATCATATTGAGCTAGCCAAATGTTCATAACGTCTGCATCTGCTCCTGCAATAGGTCTGTCACCTAGCGGTGCATCAAAGACATAATTCTTCTGTGCAGGAATGAGGATAATCTCAGATCACAGATCCAATCCGCATCATTGCTACTAACATTTTTCAACATAGTTTTCTCTAGGAACATATCAAAAATAAAACAGGGGAGCTAAACGCGAGCTATTGATCTACAACATAGATATGCTAATACTACCAGGACTAAGTTCATGATAAATTTAAGTTCAATTAATCATATTACTTAAGAACTCCCACTTAGATAGACATCCCTCTAATCCTCCAAGTGATCACGTGATCCATATCAACTAAACCATAACCGATCATCGCGTTAAATGGAGTAGCTTTCCATGGTGAACATCACTATGTTGATCATATCTACTATATGATTCACGCTCGACCTTTTGGTCTCAGTGTTCCGAGGCCATATCTGCATATGCTAGGCTCGTCAAGTTTAACCTGAGTATTCTGCGTGTGCAAAACTGGCTTGCACCCGATGTAGATGGACGTAGAGCTTATCACACCCGATCATCACATGGTTTTTGGGCACGATGAACTTTGGCAACGGTGCATACTCAGGGAGAACACTTTTATCTTTGAAATTTAGTGAGAGATCATCTTATAATGCTACCTTCAATCAAAGCAAGATAAGATGCATAAAAGATAAACATCACATGCAATCAATATAAGTGATATGATATGTTCATCATCATCTCGTGCTTGTGATCTCCATCTCCGAAGCACCGTCATGATCACCATCGTCACCGGCGCGACACCTTGATCTCCATCGTAGCATCATTGTCATCTCACGAATCTTATGCTTCTACGACTATCGCTATCGCTTAGTGACAAAGTAAAGCATTATTGGGTGATTGCATTGCATACAATAAAGCGACAACCATATGGCTCCTGCCAGTTGCCGACAACTCAGTTACAAGACATGATCATCTCATACAATAAAAATTAACATCATGTCTTGACCATATCACATCACAACATGCCCTGCAAAAACAAGTTAGACGTCCTCTACTTTGTTATTGCAAGTTTTACATGGCTGCTACTGGGCTTAGCAAGAACCGTTCTTACCTACGCATCAAACTCACAACGATAGTTCATCAAGTTAGTGTTGTTTTAACCTTCTCAAGGACCGGGTGTAGCCACACTCAGTTCAACTGACGTTGGAGAAACTGACACCCGCCAGCCACCTGCGTGCAAAGCACGTCAGTAGAACCAGTCTCGCATAAGCGTACGCGTAATGTCAGTCCGGGCTACTTCATCCAACAATACCGACGAACCAAAGTATGACATGCTGGCAAGCAGTATGACTTGTATTGCCCACAACTCACTTGTGTTCTACTCGTGCATATAACATCAACGCATAAAACCTGGCTCGGATGCCACTGTTGGGGAACGTAGTAATTTCAAAAAAATTCCTAAGCACACGCAGGATCATGGTGATGCATAGGAACGAGAGGGGAGAGTGTTGTCTACGTACCCTCGTAGACCGTTAGCAGAAGCGTTATATCAACGCAGTTCATGTAGTCGTACGTCTTCATGATCCGACTGATCCAAGTACCGAAAGCACGGCACCTCCAAGTTCTGAACACGTTCGTCTCGGTGACGTCCTCGCCTTCTCGATCCAGCAAGAGGGGCGAAGTAGTAGATGAGTACCGCAGCACGACGGCGTGGTGACGGTGTTGGTGAAGAACAATCTTCGCAGGGCTTCGCCTAAGCACTACAAAAACTATGATGGAGGATAAACTAGAGGGGACGGGGTTGCCGGCACATGGCTTGGTGTTTCTTGATCTCACTTTGGTGCTAGCCCTGCCCCTCTATTTATATGTTGAGCCCTGGGGTCGAAACTTGGAGAAAAAGCCTCCTCAAAGTCGGTTTTGCCCGAAAGGCAAGAGTCCCACTCGGACTCCAGGACCAAACGCCACAATCCTTGGCGTCTGGCCCAGACACCATGGGCCTCGGCGTCTGGCCCAGGGCCAGACGCCAGGGTCTCCGGCGTTTGGCTCCCTAGCCTCCGCAAAATTCCTTTTGCACTAACTTATAGCCCTATGGGTCTGACCCCTTGGCCAAACCATATCATCCAATATATGAATCTTTACCTCCAGACCATTATGGAGCTCCTCGTCATGTCTGTGATCTCATCCGGGAGTCTGAACAACATTCGGTCACCAACATACATAACTCATATAATACTATATCGTCAACGAACGTTAAGCATGCGGACCCTACGGGTTCGAGAACTATGTAGACATGACCGAGACACCTCTCTAGTCAATAACCAATAGCGGGACCTGGATGCCCATATTGGCTCCTACATATTCTACGAAGATCTTTATCAGTCAGACCGCATAACAACATACGTTCTTCCCTTTGTTATCGGTATGTTACTTGCCCGAGATTCGATCGTCGGTATCTCAATACCTACTTCAATCTCGTTACCAACAAGTCTCTTTACTCGTTCCGTAATACATCATCCCGCAACTAACTCATTAGTTGCAATGCTTGCAAGGCTTATAGTGATGTGCATTACCGAGTGGGCCCAAAGATACCTCTCTGACAATCAGATTGACAAATCCTAATCTCGAAATACACCAACCCAACAAGTTCCTTCGGAGACACCTGTAGAGCACCTTTATAATCACCCAGTTACGTTGTGATGTTTGGTGACACACAAAGTGTTCCTCCAGTAAACGGGAGTTGCATAATCTCATAGTCATAGGAACATGTATAAGTCATGAAGAAAGCAATAGCAACAAACTAATTATTTTCCGTGTAATAAGGAGGCCTGTCCGGTGGCCCTTTCGGTAATCTTCACACAATCCCATGTACTAAATAAGAATGGGATAAAGAGTTGGCTTACAATAAACACTTCACACAAATACAGGTTAAACATACATCATCCATAATACAATCAAGGTTCGACTACAGAACCAAAATAAAAGAAGAAAACCCCAAATGCTAGATCCCCGACCGTCCCAACTGGGATCCACTACTAATCAATAGGAAACGAAACAACACAACGAACAAGATCTTCATCGAGATCCCACTTGAGCTCAGATGCGTCACCTGCACTGGTATCATCGGCACCTGCAACTGTTTGGAAGTATCTGTGAGCCACAAGGACTCAGCAATCTCACACCTGCGAGATCAAGACTATTTAAGCTAATGGGTAGGAAAGAGGTAGTGAGGTGGAGCTGCAGCAAGCACTAAGCATATATGGTTGCTAACATACGCAAAAGAGAGCGAGAAGAGAAGCCACGCGACGATCGAGAAGCTAGAAGTGATTAAGAAGTGATCCTGAAACTACTTACGTTCAAGCATAACACAAGAACCATGTTCACTTCCCGGACTTCGCCGAAAAGAGACCATCACGGCTACACACACAGTTGATGCATTTTAATTAAGTTAGGTGTCAAGTTCTCTACAACCGGATATTAACATATTCCCATATGCCCATAACCGCGGGCACGACTTTCGAAAGTTCAAAACCCTGTAGGGGTGTTCCAACTTCGCCCATCACAAGCTCTCATGGTCAACGAAGGATATTCCTTCTCTCGGGAAGAACCGATAAGTTTCAGATTCCCGGTTACAAGAAATTTCGACAATGGTAATACAAGATCAGCAAAGCCGCCTGAATATGCCGACAAATCCCGATAGGAGCTGCACATATCTCGTTCTCAGGGCACACCGGATGAGCAATCCGTACAACTAAAACCAACCCTCAAGTTTCCCCGAGGTGGCGCTGCAAGGGGCTATAGTTTGGACCAACACTCAGAGGAGCACTGGCCCAGGGGGTTAAATAAAGATGACCCTCGGGCTCCGAAAACCTGAGGGAAAAAGGCTTAGGTGGCAAATGGTAAAACCAAGGTTGGGCCTTGCTGGAGGAGTTTTATTCAAAGAAAATGATCAAGGGTTTCCCATAACACCCAACCGCGTAAGGAACGCAAAATCAAGGAACATAACACCGGTATGACGGAAACTAGGGTGGCAAGAGTGGAACAAAACACCAGGCATAAGGCGGAGCCTTCCACCCTTTACCAACTATATAGATGCATTAATTAAATAAGCGATATTGTGATATCCCAATATATCCATGTTCCAACGTGGAACAAACTTAAGCTTCACTTGCAACTAACAACACTATAAGAGGGCCTGAGCAAAAGTGGTAACTTAGCCAAACAACAGTTTGCTAGGAAAGGTGGGTTAGAGTCTTGACATGGCAATATGGGAGGCATGATATAGCAAGTGGTAGGTATCACGACATAGAAATAGAGCGAGCAACTAGAAAGCAAAGATAGAAGTGATTTCGAGGGTGTGGTCATCTTGCCTGAGATCCCGCGAGGAAGAAGAACAAGTCCAAGAAGAAGACACAAGGACGAAGTCGAACGAATCCTCAGAAACGCGATGTTATGGGAACTAACCCGAAGAAGGAACACTGGAAAGAAGCAAACAACATAGTAAACAACCATCACATAAGCATGGCATGATGCGCAACCAACTATGATGCATTCCCGGTTTAATGAGGCATGGCATGGTGAAGCACACAAAGAAAAACTACAAATTAAGTGGAGCTCAATATGCAACAAGTTGCATATTGACGGAACACCACATTCAAGCATTTAGTTCACTCTCGTTTATGTAGCCAACAATATTAAATGTTGATTAACATGGCAAGAGGTGAAGCATAATTAAACTAACTATCTAGTCAAGTTTAAATGAGGCCGGAAATAACAGACAACAATTCCGGAAAATCATCATGTGCATATTTTTGGATTAGGTATTGTTCTGCCCTAAACTATATATTAGAGTTGTTAAACATACAAGATGATGCCACCATGTTAAACTAGGCATTTTTCCACCCCATTTGCATATAAAGTTTATTAAATTTGGAGCTACGGTTATGTAACGCCCTCGATGCGGCTATAGCTCCCACGTGTCGAGGCACGACTTAGAGGCATAACCGCATTGAAAGCAATGTCGCAAGTTAGGCAATACATAGTTGGCTTACACTCGCCACGTCACACAAAGTACATAAATAGCATTACAACATTCAAACACTCATGGCCCGACTACGGCGCCAAAATAAAAGATTACCCAACATGCGACACGGACCCGGTCACCCCAACTGGTCACCACTACTGATCATCAGGGAAAGACACGTAGTAACGGCGTGAGTCCTCGTCGAACTCCCACTTGAGCTCAAGCGCGTCATCTGGAGCGGAATCATCAGGCCCTGCATCTGGTTTGGAAGTAATCTGTGAGCCACAGGGACTCGGCATTCTCGCGCCCTTGCGATCAAGACTATTTAAGCTTAATAGGTAAGGCAAGGAAAATATGTGGAGCTGCAGCAAGCGACTAGCATATATGGTGGCTAACCTGTTCGCAAAAGAGAGCGAGAAGAGGAGGCAAAGCGCGAACGAGTAACTAGAGGGCAACCTGTGGCAAGCATTACTCCAACGCCGTGTTCACTTCCCGGACTCCGCCGAGAAGAGACCATCACGGTAACTCACGCTGTTGATTCATTTTAATTAAGTTAAGGTTCAAGTTATCTACAACCGGACATTAACAAATTCCCATCTACCCATAACCGCGGGCACAGCTTTCGAAAGATCAAATCCCTGCAGGGAGTCCCAACTTAGCCCATGACAAGCTCTCACGGTCAATGAAGGAATAGACCTTCTCTCGAGACATTCCGATCAGGCTCGGTATCCCGGTTCTACAAGACACTTCGACAAGTTAAAACAAATCCAGCAACACCGCCCGAATGTGCCGACAAATCCTGGTAGGAGATGCACATATCTCATTCTCAGGGCACACTCAGATGAACACTACGTACAACTAAAACCAACCCTCGAGTTGCCCCGAGGTGGCGCTGCAAGTGGCTCTATTTGGACCAACACTCAGAGGAGCACTGGCCCGGGGGGTTTAAATAAGATGACCCTCGGGCTCTGGAAACCCAAGGGAAAAAGAGGCTAGGTGGCAAATGGTAAAACCAAGGTTGGGCATTGCTATAAAAGCTTTAATCAAGGCGAACTATCAAGGGGTTCCCATTATCACCCAACCGCGTAAGGAACGCAAAATCCGGGAACATAACACCAATATGACGGAAACTAGGGCGGCAAGAGTGGAACGAAACACTAGGCGGGAGGACGAGCCTTCCACCCTTTACCAAGTATATAGATGCATTAAGATAACATGGCAATATAATGATATCCCAACAAGTAAATAATGTTCCAACAAGGAACGGTCTCCAATCTTCACCTGCAACTAGCAACGCTATAAGAGGGGCTAAGCAAAGCGATAACATAGCCAATCAACGGTTTGCTAGGACATGGTGGGTTAGAGGTTTGACATGGCAATTTGGGAGGCATGATAAGCAAGTGGTAGGCATCGTAGCATAGGCATAGCAAAAGAGCGAGCATCTAGCATAGCAAAGATAGTATTGATTTCGAGGGTATGATCATCTTGCCTGCAAAGTTGTCAGAGTTGACTGGATCCTCGAAAGCAAACTCAACGGGCTCCTCGTTTGCAAACTCGTCTCCCGTCTCTACCCAAAGAAGACAAACAAGCAACAAGGACACAATCAACCACGTGCAAAACTCAAACAACATGATGCAAAAGATGGTATGCTATGCGGGATGCAATATGTGATGCATATGCAAGATTTGACAAGGAAAGAATGAACCTGGCCTCTACATGGAAATCCAAGTGTGCCACTGGAAAGGTGAGATGAAATCGCTTGAAAACGATATAAAGATCGCCGGAATCGGAGTTACAGTTTGGAAATGGAAAGCAATTCAAATATGACCACGTTCTGCGATTTACAGCAAGTAGCCATCTAAATGCAACAAGATGAACATGCTACAGCACCCAAACATGGCATAAAAATACATGGCAGGGATCCATTCATGATGCTTAACAAAATACTAGCATTGAGCTACGGCCAATTCATCCATTAACAGGTTCAAACAAGCATGGCAAAAATGCATTTGGTAAACAGATTTCAGACTTAGTGAAATTAACACTTGTCTGGAATTTCAGATCAGATAGCACTCTTTGGAGCATGAAAACTATATCCTACAGGATCTGAACATGGCAAAGTAAAGCATGGCATGGAGCTACTCAAAGAGCTTAACAAAAGTCCCTTAGTGACCTTGAGCCAAAAGGGATCAGAAAATACATTTGCAAGCATGTGAACATGGCGAAAACATAATCAGTTCTCAGACTTTGTGAAAACTGGAGCATGCTGAAACAGATATCAAGTAGGCATGTTTACGAGCACGATGCACTCACTACAGAGCAAGTTATGACAATCTAAGCATACACCCGTCAAGAATACACAAAATATAAGGTAGACATGGCAAGAACAATAACATAGCACGCACGGATCAACTACAACATCCTCGGCAAAATCGCTAACAACTAGACAATCTGCCCAGATTCCCGAAATGACAAAAGTAGAGCTCGATTGACTCGAGCTAGGGTGCTCCATAATTGCAAACAAAGACATGGATGGATATAGCACTACAAGATTCAGAAAATATCCTTACTGATCATCCTCAAAAGAGGCACGGATCACTAGGAAACAACATGAACATATGGCAATATGAGATAAATAGGTCAAGGACTTAGTGGAAATGCTAAGTCCCTGAAATCAGCATTAACGAATGCTCCACTTTGCAAGCTTGTGCTAGTCACCACACACATCACAAAAATACATGGGTTGCACCTCTGGATAGATGGAAAAACATATAACAAAACTCATGAAGAGCTCAAGGGCATATCATGCACACAAAAATCATGGCAAAAATGACAAATATCTAAATGGAGCAGCAGATCTGACAATTATCTCAAATAGCATTCTTCTAACAGCATTTCGGGCGTCAAGATGAACTCAAATGAAAATGATGCAGTGAGATGAAACGATGTGCTATCTGAGACGAACATTTTGATATGCTATATGCCCAAAACGGAGCTACGGATGCGGAGTTATGACATGATGAACATGAGCAAAAAATTAGGGTTTCG
>NC_041390.1:373384133-373411902 GCF_002162155.2 Triticum dicoccoides
TCGGGGGCCCCGTCTGGGCTCGGCGGGCCAGCGCGGCGATGTGGGGCGCGGAGGCGGCGGCGAATGGCAGCGCGCCACGTGTCGGCAGCGGGTGCAGCGGACAGGTCCAGCGCCGGCGGACGTGTCCGGCGGCGGCGGAGATCCGATTTTTTAGGGTTTGGACGGGGGGAGATCCGGATTTTCGAGGAGGGGTCTTTATATAGAGGTAGAGGGAGCTAGGAGTGTCCAAATGAGGTGCGGTTTTCGGCCACGCGATCGTGATCGAACGCTCTAGATGATGGAGAGGGTTTTGGTGGGTTTTGGGCCAAAATGGAGGGGTGTTGGGCTGCAACACACACGAGGCCTTTTCGGTCCCTCGTTTAACCGTTGGAGCATCAAACGAAGTCCAAATGGTACGAAGCTTGACAGGTGGTCTACCGGTAGTAAACCAAGGCCTCTTGGCAAGTCTCGGTCCAATCCGGAAATGTTTAATCCCCACACACGAAAGAAAGGTAGAAATGACCACCGGAGGAGAACGAAGCGCCGGAATGCAAAACGGACAACGGGGAAAATGCTCGAATGCATGAGATGAACACGTATGCAAATGCAATGCACATGATGACATGATATGAGGTGCATGACAACGATAACAACACACGGAGACAAAGACCCGAACCCAAGAAAATAAAATAACTTAAGGCCGGAAACGACAAGAGTTGGATTACATATTGGGCAATTCATATCCGGGGTGTTACAAAATTAGTTATGAATTACAACATTTTAACAAGTTATTTGAGAAAATTTAAACAAACAATATTTTAAACATGTCAAACATGCATGAAAGTTGGATATTGTGAATCTAGATGCAATTCTAAGCATTTTTCATATTTGAAGTTTTTACATATGATGCACGGTTGGTGAGTTATGATATGCATGAAGCTTAGGGACTATTCTGCAAAACTGCAAATCCCTGGAAATTGGCTAAAATCGCATGGACAGGAAAAAAACACATCCGGGCCGAAATCTTGTTGGCCCAACAGGAAGAGGGGATCTGGAGGCCCAGCTGGTGGAGAGGGGAGGCCTGTAGGGGGCGTGCAGCTGGGCCTATGCGTGGCCCACCTGGCGCACAACAGAGAGCAAGTTCGACCGTTTGACCATCTCGCTCGACAGATAGACAGTGCGTCAGTGCAGAAGGTCAACAGCCGGCGGCAGCGGGACTTGGCGCGGCGACAACGAACTGGGGTCGCCGGGATCTGAGGCGGCGGGGTCCAACAAGTCCGGCGAGGTGAGGTGGCCTTGGACGAGCAGGAGGCTGCAGCCTCGGGCGCTCGCGGACGCAGGGGCGGGCGAAGCAGGGGAACAGCGCGACGACGAAGTGGCAGGCGCACCGGCGCGATGCAGAGGAGGCAGCAGGCCGGCAGGGCACAATGCAGGAGGCGCAGGCAGCGGAACTTGGCGAGGCGGCGGAGGCAGGGCTTGCCAGCGGCGTGGCCGGATGCAGAGGTCCGCCTGCTACGGTGGATCGAGGTGGTTCTGGACGGCGACGAAGCAGAGGAACGACAACATGGCACGGCGGCGGAAGCTCCTACTGCTGCAGTTCCAAGAGAGGAGGAGAGGTCAGGTTATCGGAGCTGGTGGAGGCCCTCTGGCGCTGCTGCGGCTGAACATGGGAGGAGGTCGGAGGTCATGCAGGAGATCCTCCCCAGCGACGGGGCAGGGCTCGGTGGGGAGCATGGCATGGAGGAAGTGGTTGGGCGGCGGTGCAAATCGAGGGAGGTTGACGGAGCCATCGGAGCTTGGGGACGATTCCCTTGATCTGGATTGAGCGAGGCTGTGGGTGATTAGGTTGGCAAGGAAATCAAGGAAGGCATGATTTGATTTTGGTGGATGCGGCTGGACTGGTGGAAGAAATGAGGGGGGAGAAGCTGGCTGCGGGTTGGATCCTGAGGTGGATCAAGACCGGGTGGCGGCGGCAAGGAGGAAGGATGGGACAGCTCCCCTAGATTTTATGGTTGCCCTGTTTATATATGCTGGAAGATTAGGTTAGGGGGTATTGGGTCCGTCCGATCGTAACCGGGCGGTCGAGAATAAATAGGTAGGGAATCCAAGAAAGAAAACGGAGATGTTTTGTAGATGTTTGGGTATGATCCGAATCCGACGGTGACAACTGCCCGAGTCGGGCCCGGTACAACTTTCGGACGCGCGCGCGAGGAGGTCCGCGGGCTGACAAGAGAGCTTAGGTTGGGCTTGGTGGTAGGTAGAGAGTGGGTTGGGCTGAGAAGAGAGAACAAAAGGAGAGGCCCGGCAGAGTCTTCGGAGACCAAAAATGTCATTCGTATGACCGGCTATAATGCCGCTATAGTTATCCATTGGGGTGTCAAATGAACTCCGAATGCGATGAAACTTGGCAGGAGGCCTACCTACAACATAACAACACTGCATGCCCACTTGCAACCCATTCCGAGAACATTTTCCAACCGCTTATAAAATACTATTTCGGAGGTGCCGCGGGTGCGTGCGAGTGTGTCTGGGCTCATAACGGACAACATAAGGAAGGGGAAGGCCGGTACGGATGCATGTTTTGAGAACATGATGATGCAATGCCGATGATGACATGGCAAGATGCAACACGCAAGCAAAAGACAAGGCAACAACTGCGAATAACTGAAAGACACCTCGCGCAACGGTCTCGGGGCGTCACAACACTCCACCACTATGAGAGGATCTCGTCCCGAGATCTAGGATGGCACTGGAGAGAAACGGAAAAAGGAAGAGGAGAGGTAAACTATGTTGCTTCTTTGACAAACGAGTGAAACCACGAACGTTGAGAGGTTGAACAACTTGAAAGAAAGAATACAACAAATTTGAAGAAATTTGAAAACACTCTGTTAGAAAAAGAGGAAGAGGGAACATTACCAGACCCTTGAAGGTCGAAAGACATAAGAAAAAGGTTGCAATGGACAAGAAGTACATGCAAGCACTCCGGTTGAAACGAGATGTACAAGGAACGACTCCGGTTAGAAGAGAAATGATAGACACAACACTCCGGTTAAAAGAAGATAGAGAAGGAATAAGAATGATATAATTTGGATAGCACCCCGACTGTAAATGGAAGGAATTGAACATGACCTTGACAAGATGGAAAGATACTTGACGAAATCAACAGCACACTGCCTCCAGAACTTTTGAAAGAATGGCACAAGGGGTAAGAAGATTTCAGGCAGCACTCCGGTTGAGAAGGGAGGCAAAACTTGATAAGATGAGAGAACTAGAATGAAGGACACGGCACTCCGGTTGAATGGATAAGCAAAAGAAAGAACATCATCTTCACAATATGAGATGATGGGACGAAGAGAGCATCATCACAATGCCTCTGGAAGAAATGAAAGAATGGAATGAAAGGAACGGAGAAGAAAAACAACATGTTCTACCTCAGAGAGAGCATCCTTAAAAAGAAGTATTGAACGGAGTTGTTGGAAAACCAACAACGAAACGAGTAAGCTTGTAGTGGGCTTATGGAGAACATCTCCAAACTATGAGGTGAAATTTTGCCACTAACAAAAATAATAGATTGGATTGATATGAACAAGGAGACGAGAAACTTATTTCACCGGGAGGATAAATAAAGAACTTGGGTCGTTTATGAGCACCATAAATAGCAACAATCCTTAGGGAAGGCTTTAGGTGAAATATAACCCAAGATAATTCCAATGAAGAGATTGATGGGTTTCAATATCTCATTCCTGACAACTTATCACCCATGAAACATGAAGGAAAACCGTCAAGGATGACATAACACCATCCCTAAAGATAAGGTAGAAAGAATTGCACTTCAGAATGCAAGATGAAGAATGCTTGAAATCCTTAAAACAAGACATGTGTTGAACACCATGTTTATTTTTGAGTAGAGCTTGGTGGATCATAACTTCGAGGGAAATCTTGAAGAACAAAAGAAGAATGAAAAGAATCCTTGACGAACCATGATGTAGAGCCTCCATGAAGAACTCCGGTAACAAAAGAATGATAGAAAGAAAGAGAAGTTGAAAACACAAGGTGAAACCTTGCAATGATTTAGATGAATCTTTGTGGTGATATAATTGAGAGATCTTGGAACTCCGGGAAAGTATGAAGCACTTGAACCAAGAATTTACTCATCATGAACAAACTCCGGAAGAAAGAATCCATCACTTGGATGAAACAAGAATAAGAATTATGTTATGCGTATCCGTCACCAATTTAAATTGATGACAATCAACGTATTTCACATACTGCTTATTCTCGTAGAAAGGATTAAGATAGACATAGCGCAAACTTGAGAAGGTCTTCAACGAACTACCGGTAGGAATTCAAAAGAAAATAGGAAAGGCACAATTCACCGGGAAGAATTGGAAAACGAATGAAGATACTTGAGGGGATTTGGATACATGAGAACGAAGAGATCGTGAGCTGATTAGAGAAATTTGAATGATGCACCGGTAAGATTTGGAGAACGAGAGCTGTAAGCTGGAATGAATAATTCTGAGATGATGGCTCCGGAGAATCAAACTTAAAAGACTCCTGAATTGCTCCAGATGAGTGGAAAGAATTCTCACAATCGAAAACAATTATGAGAGGATGGCATCAAGCTAGAACCATGAATCTTCACGAGAATAGATATGATTGAAGAGAAACTCTTCTTCGGTCTTCAAAATCCAAGAATGACGACGAGAAACACCATCAAGAATTGTTGAGACACTCTGAAATGAAAAAATAGAAAGGTTGAACCAATGATGAAAATAATTTGAAAGAACTTGCACTACAAAAAAAATACACTTCCGTGATGATACGTGTTTGTCACAGTAGGTCGGTTTTTTTGTCATGCATGTACATCCATGACAAATTTATGATAGAATCAAGATAGTCATACATGTGCTGTCGTAGAAGTGTTCCATGACATTACCAAAATTATCATCACGGAAGTGTCCACTTCCATGACGATAAATCGCGCGTCACAGAAGTGCTTTCGTCAAGGGTGACTGACACGTGGCATCCATCGTAACGGAACGCCGTTAAGCTATCGGGTCGGGTTTTGGATCCGATAACCCGTTAACAGCCCCGACCAATGGGAATTTCCACATGTAAAATTCTTATTGGCCAGACAAAACACGTGTCAGCTCGTCAGTGGGTCAGATAGGCACCTATGATACGTCGACACGTGGCACGGCCCAACAGAGGCCCATTCCTGTGTAAAGGCCGGCCCGTTTGACTTCGTCAAATGCTGGCAGGCCGGCCCATGGAAAGCCTGTTAACGGCATGTTCGAATATAGCCCATTTACAGCTAGCTAACCCAAGGCCCGTTACGCCCTATCCGAATTAGGCCCAGTAGCGTCATCTGGGCCATCCAATATGATTCCAGCCCATTTTCACTTCTAGCCCATGTATGGCCCATGACGTCTTTCGGCCCATATGAGGCCCTATGTAACTCTTGGCCTACTAACGGCCCGTGGTGAAACTGGCCCGTAATGAACAGTGTATCACTTTACAACCATTAACGGCCCGTGGTGAAACTGGCCTGTGATGAACAGTGTATCACTTTATACCCATTAACGGCCCGTTATTCCGTTGGGCCGTTTCCAGCCCATGTTATCTTTCGGCCTTCTCAGAGCCCATTTATTCTTGGGCTCATTTCCAGCATTCGTTTACTTACGGCCCGTTACTGTCATTTTCTGCTTGTGGGCCAAATTCATCCCGTGGTTACAGTCGGCCCATTTGTGGTCCGTTAATACGTTGGGCCGTTTTCATAGCGTCATCAAATACGGCCTATTAACGATGGCCCGTTATGGTCGGCCCATGAACGGACGATTCCAACTCTAGCCCATTTACGGCCATAATGCGGCCTGTTATTGGCCCATGTTTGGCCATCGATCATACTGCCCGTATAAGGCCCATTGATGATACGGCCCATAGAAGGCCCATTGTTTCTACGGCCCGTAGAAGGCCCATTGTTTCTACGGCCCGTAGAAGGCCCACTATTTCTACGGCCCGTAGGAGGCCCAGTGTCTCTATAGTAAATATTAGCACATGGTTATTGTGGCCTTGTTTTAAAAAATAGGTTAATGCAACCACTAGCAAACCGCGGAAAAAGAACTGGAATGACTAGAAGCAAACAAATAAACAAGACAACAAGGAAATAAATAAGCAAGCAACTTACACTAGGCTATCACGGCTAGCACACATATTACATCCACTGGGCATCAAAGTTCGCCACCAGTGCAAATAAACGCGCCGACAAAAGAATATACAAAACTGAGAGCACTTCAGAAGGCACTAGGCCTGGCCAGGTCGGGCCCCCACAGACAACTAAAGAAGCTAAGTAGACCTCAGTTGTGTCAACGATAGATGCATCAACACTAGATTTAAGGCATGATGGTGCGCACGGCAGTCCTCTGACATCTTCATTGCATCTTTGACTTCAAGTCGAAGCTGAGCTGAAGCAAGCCTTTCCGCTTTAAGTTGAGACTGAAGAAGTCGAACTGATTGAGGCAGCGACTTCACAGAGGTTGTCTCACACCTGCTGGTGAGTAGCTTCAACTCACTGTCTTCATCAAGATAGGACCTTGGGGTCATCTCGCTGTCCTCAAAATGGTTTGGCTCACTATCTTCCCTAAAGTTCTGCCTAGTGTAAGAGATACGAGTCTGAAAGAGAAACAAGGAGACACGTAACAGGTTTCACAATTATATAAGCAAATAAATGGATCTGTTCTGCATAAGGAACATGTTTTTACAACTACAATTTTAAACTGGTAGTTGTTTCAAACATCCAATCAGATGTAAACAGCCAAGCAAACAGTAGTGGAGGAAATGATGCCTATCCTAATCTATACTAGAACAAAGTTTGAAGGCTTGAGAAGGATGTACTTACATTACATGTTAACACGGGCTGGACAAAGCCTTTTTCCATGTTGATGGAAGGATAATTCAATAAATTCCCCCAAAGAAAATTCTTTATAAGCGTTGCCATTATTCTACATTTTGCAAAGAGTAAATATAGATCAAATAATATTGGAAGAAATAGAGGATAATGAAGCTCAGGTGCAGACTGATGATACATAATCAAATAGCAATTAATTAAGTACAACGTCACAAGGCAAAAGGGAGAGAGGTACTAACAAGAGCAATACAGAGCCCATTATTGTTTTGAGATCGTATGATTCTTTGAGCAAGGAGATTCATCTGAAATTAGTTTTCACACAAGAGAGAAGGTAAGGCACAAGCAGAAATTTAGGAGTTCAAATTTTGAATTGATATCATAGACAGTACCTGACGCTGGGCTACCAGCAGTTCTAGTAGGGGTTTGGCCACTGGAGTAGGGGTAAAGTGTGGTACAGTAGGGCTTGTGTTTTCTGTGGCTGCTGGTCTATCTGATTTAACAGGTATCACTACCTTTTCCAAATACCTAGTTTGTACTCCTTGACAACCTGCACTCACCCTCTTCCTTTTGGACACCTATTACGAAAGAACAACATCTGACTGGAAAAACATAGTGTGACGACACATGGAATAGTTACGGAAAATGGATAGGTATGGCATATACTCATATATGATGCTTAAACTAAGTAGATGGTGTAACAAAGTAGAAGTAATGCAAGAGGTCAGATGCAAAATATGTGCGACCAATACAACTTTGCAAAGTTAGAGCAAGCACCTTGATGGGTGAATAAGATAGGCCATCCTCCCCCATGCCAAGTTTGATATCCAGTGGATCGTTCCGCAATATTCTTCTCGTGCGCCCATTCTCATATTCATTTTGATAACGTTCAATATCTGACATGCATGAAAACATAAAAACAAGTGAGATTTTCTTTGTAATGCAGAAGTGATTCTAATCCAATACTGCCTCCCTGTAAAACCCATTGTGCTATCTCTGCAATTCTTTTAAAAGATGCCATGCATGCGTAATTTGTTGTGTGCATTAATATAATGTGGCCTACTACTCAAAATATGAGAGCCTCAGAAGTGATGACACTTCGCAGATGATAGCTTCAACATATAGTAAAGAAGAACAAGTCGACCTGGCCTGACAGATTGAAAGTATACTAAGGGAGAACAACTCGACCTGACCAGTCGACCACAAGAGAAGAGTATCATCTTAAAGAAGAGCAGAAGAGCAAGCAGATTGAAGATATTACAAGTCTTTTTAGTACAATGTCGGTTGGCCACCCATGATGAACCAGAGCACACAGAGAAATACTATTCTTTCCGGTCTCTCCATATGTGGCTCACATGCATTTCGAAACTAAAGTATGAACATTTAGCTAACCAATTAAACATCTCTCGGTTTTACTAATATCAGATATGAATTTGTACAACTAAGCTTGTTTAGCTCTATGGGTGGAGCAGTGCTATTACGACACGAACCACGTAGGCTGATTGTGGTCATCATAAAATGGGGAAAACATAAGCATGATGAGTACAGTGTTGACCGTGGCAGTGGGATGGCAGATCTGAAGCTGCAAACCGCGCAAAGGGTAGTTAGCAACCGATGTTTGCTTTGAAATAACAACTAAGATTTGGTATGGACAAGAAAGTACGGTCAACAAGTGACAAAGAAATGCAATTATGTTGTCTCTCTATATGTCGAGACATGCATTTGGAAACTCAAGTGGGACCTTTAGCTAACCAATTAAATGTGTTGGTTAACTAATATCAGTATCATATCACAATCATATTTGAACAACTAAGCTTTCGAATTTTGAGTGTTGTGTTGTTTAGCTTCAAGGGTGGAGTAATGCTAGTACGACAAAAAGCACCTACGCAGATCATAGTAGAGTATATAAAAGGGGAAAACCCTAAGCATCAAGAGAAAAATCAGGAAAGTGGAACTAGCTGGACTAGTGGGTGGCGCACATGCTTTTCGAAACGAGTATAGGAACATTAGGTGACCAATTAAACATTCTCTGTTTTAGTGATATTAGCATCATATCAGATTCGTATTTCAACACGTAAGCTTTGGGTTGAGGTCTTGAGGAGCAGTGCTAGCACGACACGAAGCACCTACGATGATGGTAGTGAATATAAAGGGGTAAACCATAATCTTTACGAGTATATTGCCCGTGCCATGGCGGATCTAAAGGTGCAAACCGGACAAAGCTACTTCGCATCCAATGTTTGCTTTCAACTAGCCACTACGATTTGGTGCGGACAAGAAAAGTACAGTAAACAAATTACAATCTATTTTCCGGGTGAGATCAATAACTTAAGCACATATGGAAGAGTGCCAGGTCTCTTGCGACGCCGTGTAGGCCTATGCTGATACGTTGAGGGTGCTACGGGTGCGATGGCTGTCGGCGGCGGGGAAGAAGACTTTAGACGGCAGACGGCCGGGTCGGGGGATATATCCTATTGCCGTGGACGAGGCAGTCGTAGGAGCGGCAACGGCAAGGTGGACGACGGTGCCGATGAAGCGAGAGGAGGCGATGAAAGGATCCAGGTCCAACACCGTGGATGAGAGACGTCCATCTCTTGCAGTGGACGACGGGGTAGGGGTAGCGGCTCCGGCAAGGTGGAGGATGGGGTGGCGGACGAAGGAGGCTGGCCGCAGTGTGGAGGTTGTCGTGCCGACGATGGTGTATGAATGGGGAAATGGAGGGGAGGGGGGATCTCAAACTTTGGGACGCGTTTCTCTGAAATGGGGGAAAGTTACGAACTTATCCCCCGTTTAAAATTTTGGACATCGCGTCGGTTGGGGATAGGACGGTAATCTCGCATCTCCCAAATATTTGCTAGTAACTATTTCGGGCGAGGAGAGGGTGTTTTTCCGCCCACGGTTGGCACCCATGGTGTATGACGGGGCTGACAGGTAGGGTGGTTGTGTCACGTCTGATGGAACTTACACATCTACCCCTATTTAAAATATAAGCCTACATCGATTTCGGACGAGGAGAGTTTGTTTTGCCGCCCACCGTGTATGAATGGGGAAATGGAGGAAGAGACACATGTCTTTCGGACGAGCTTGAATCAAATGTGTTTTGCCGCCCACGTTTGGCGCCCACCGTGTCTGAATGGGCTCAGAGGTCGTCGTGTCATGTCTGATTGAAGTTACTAGTCTACCCCTATCGACAGCAGTGCAAATCCTGTCGATAAGGATGTCAAGTGTCAGGGGTATACAGTAATTTCCATCTCGCAAACACTTGCTTCGGGCAGCCAACAAATTATAGTGGGTGTTTAGCCACTTCGTTCAAAACTTGAGAGAATTAGCATTAACGTTTGCCCTGGGACCTGGCAAACTAAATTCAAATCCCATTTGTATTCGATTACGAATATCCACAAATAATTATACATTTTGTTATTTATTTCTTCAAAACCACAACAAAGATTTATTCCACCTTTATATATGATTATGATTTAGAAATTCCGTGATCTTCGAATTTAGTAGGTTGGATACACTCTGGGTCAAACAGTTATTTCATCCAATACAATATGCTCACACGAAAAGTAGTTCACCTTATGTCAATCATACAAGAACTGAGGATTACCTCGCCTAAAAATTCGGATCATTACAACACATGGACAACATAGGGGGTCTTGCAAGATAATCCATTCAGATACATGACACAACATGCAAGTACAATAATCTAATGAAAATTTCAACTGGTATCTAAAGAAGAACCGAGATTATCTTGGGCTTCAGATAGCAGAAACAGCAGGACCTCCTCCGTCTTCAAATGCAACATTCTTACTTCCTCCAATTCTTGGGTTGCTTGCATAATGCGTGCCGCTAATTCCGTAGTTTCCAGCCTCAAGATAAACATTACCTCATTCATGGTAGCCACACCATCTCTTTCTGCCTCTAGTAGAGCCTCAAGCACTATAATATCTGTGCTCAGACTGCTCTCCGACGGTGTTGCCTCTGAACTACTACCATCTGGTAACATGGATGGCGCACTGCTTCCACAAATAGATTCTGGGGTTGTACATTGTGTCCTAGTGTGAACGGCATCCTGAAAGGTTTCCGCTAGACATCAGTAAGAGATAGTTATCGTATGATCCAGGCAGTAAGCTTACATGGTAAACGACGGACGAATTATTGCCGAGCATGGCAAACTATATTTAAATGGTTTGAAGCGGCATCAGCCGAAAAGAAATTAAAATGGTAAGATGAAACTAGGGATGTAAGTGGCAAATAAACGAAATCCGCCAGTCCCATCTAGTTAGTTTTTTCTACCTCCCTAGTTCATTTTCCTCAAAAAAGCAAAAATTCTTTTGAAGTATCATACCACTAGTGGACTTTAATCGGGATTAAACCGGACCCAGTTGACATCCCTAGTTGAAAGGGAGTGTACAGCCGCTATATTTAAGTTGCCAAGGCATCTAAGAAGTTGAAATAATCTGAGAAAGCACTTAACGGTGTGGCCTCATATAAACTACGAAGAAAGTCTTGTGATGAAGTTGAGAGGAAATGTGAAGGACTCAAATGAAATAGGCATGCATTTCTTTATGATAGTACAGCAGGCACTGCTGACATATTGGCAAACTCAAGTATAGCGTAACAACAAATAAGCATTCGAATCAAGCAATACAGCAAAGCAGACAACTGAACTATTTGTAATTCGGAAGGATTACATGTTGAGGGCACAAGCCAAGAAAGCAGCCCACTCGCATTACATTTCACATGTACTAAAGCACACTGGCTTACCATATGTTGCTGTGAAGCCT
This sequence comes from Triticum dicoccoides, assembly GCF_002162155.2. NCBI lineage: Eukaryota > Viridiplantae > Streptophyta > Magnoliopsida > Poales > Poaceae > Triticum > Triticum dicoccoides. The sequence goes on from NC_041390.1 coordinate 373,395,807, forward strand.
AGGTGGTGCTGCAATGTTCTTTGAAGAGATCGTCAGCATCCCATGGTTGCAAATCTAGTTGTTGTAGTTTATTCTGCACCATCTATTTAGGTAAAATTAATTTTAATCGCATGCACTGGTCCGAATTGATTATCAATGGTTCATCTAAACTAATGAAAGAAGGGTGTGTGCATACACGACAATACTCCCTCCGATTCTTTTTACTTTGCGTATAACTTTTTCTCAGTTTTCTCGTATTAGACTGCACGTTGCCGATTCCTAGCACTGGTTTCCTTTTGTGCCCCGCCCCATCTGCCTCTGCCCTAATTAATTGGCAAATTAGTCCATAAAAATTAAATCAGTGCCCTCCTTGGTATGCGGGTCAAGAGTTATGCGCAGAGTAAATAGAATCGGAGGGAGTATATCTGCTTCCCTATATTTTTATGCTTGTTCGAGGTGCCAGCCCCAAAAGAACAAATATTTTGCTTGATGGGGTTGGTAGCTCCATAATTAATAGAAGCATCAAATTAGTCATGCAACTTGGGAAGATCAAGAACACACAAACAAGTAATGAACAGAGGCTCGGAGCAGTGATGTAATAGCTAGCATCAGAAAATGTAGGGTAAAACGAACAAAAAGCAGCGGAACCACATGCTAGTTTGCTGATGTGTAATTAAGCATAGAGAACATTAAGCAGTCTGATGGAACCAATAGGTGGCATCAGAACAAAACTAAAGCATATTAACTATATGTGCACTAGTATGTAATTGAGCACATGTAACATGTTCACTGCCAGAAGTATGGCCCTACAGGTGCAAGCAGAATAACGCGTCTCATGAAAAACTGAATGATGCCCTAAAGAAATTCAAAGGTGCGTTGCTTATGCTAGAAAAGTGAACGTAGGCGCCGGCCGTTGGTTAATAGTACCTGATTCTCGACGCCGTATGGGTATCGTTGTCATACTTGATAGCTAAGGATCGTCGATGGTGCTCGTGTTGCGGTTGAGTTTGGGTCGGCTGTCGCCGTCGCTGAAGCGGCTCTGGTGCTACGGTTGCGGCGCCTGTTCACACACAAGAAAGCTCATCTGTGGTAAGTGAACAGTTGCACGATAAAGAGAAAAACTGAAAGGAGTACAAATCGAAATAACCTGATGAGGCTGCGGCGTCGGTAAAGCAGGGCCGGTGGAGTTGAATATGGCATCCATGGAGAGGGTCTGGTGCAGTGGACGAAGGCTTTGGCGGGCGCGTTGTACAGTGCTTTCGGTGAGGCGGATCTGTTGCGGCGGACGAGGGCTTGTATGAAGGGCCAGCGAAGGGGCGAACGAGGAAGTCAGTGAAGGGCCTACGCTGTGGTGGACGAGGGCGCCGGTTAAGCAGATCCAGTGCGATGGACCATGATGGTGGTCAAGGAGATCTGAAGCGGTGGACAAGCCAGTCGCTGAAGCGGCTCCAGTGAAGTGGTGAGTTGGCAGTTGGGGGTTCCAAGGTGCGGAAGGTAGATCCGGTGGGGTGTGAGGTCCACCGCTGCGGTGGAGGACAAGATTCGGCAGCTTGCTGTGGTTGGGGGGTCGGGGAGGGGCTCTGGGGAAGAATGTTGGGGGCAAAGAGGGGAAAACAATGGAGTTACCAAAGCAGCCCTTTTCTGTTCATGTGGCAGGGGTAAAACAGGAATATCGCAGGGCTAAACTTTCGGGCGCGTGATATTTCGATGCGAGCGGGAAGTTTGAAAGATTTTGGCGCCTAAAATTATAAGTATTCTGCTCTCGTACGGCCAACTATGATATCATGCCGACAATTTGTTTGTTTTGCACGCAAAAAAATGTGCAAGTTTTGAAAATCAATGTCTCCAACTCGAAACTTAGATTGTCCATTCAATTCAAATATGGATCATTGAGCTACTACAAGCAAATACCATCATATGGTCCAATTCAGATGAAATTCCAAATGTGTTTATCCTAAATATGATGACAAAAGCAAAAATGTGTATGTGTATGAATAAAGTGAATGATTATAAAGTTTGAACATGCCCGTATGTGTATATCTCTAGGTTTGATATATGAATTTGAAATCACGAAATCCCGGCTTAAAAATGTACCTCCGTTTAAATGAATTACAAAAGCTAATGATGGAGTCGAATTCCAAAATTCCAATCTTAGGTTTGTAATTCTGGTACATCAAGGTATATCACGCATGTTCAAAAGTATCGTTATCTCATAGTACAAAACTATGAAACAAATTGACCAACCATGAGTGCACAATATCTCAATTACGCTAAAGTCCCTCAAATATAGACACCTCACTCTTTATCTGAAGTCAACCCCCCCCCCCGACCACACCACCCTCACTGTAAACAAGCACACTTTGTCTCCTTGTGCACCACTCTCCTCTTTCTATCTCTCCCACATGCGGTCCCGCCCCAGCTCTTTCCCTGTATACATATATGTCGTGACACTTTGCATAGCTCCCTAATGTATAATCGTTCTTGATTTCGCACATTGTTCTGTACACCATCTATTCTAGATCTCTCTTGAAGTCCCTATCACACACACGATGACTTGCTTCCCTTGCATCTCCGTTCATAGACCAATTTCGGACAACATCAACATAGTCTCCCTATCTATACGGCATTTATGGACACAAACGACCCCTCTCGCTCTGTCTCCTCCTCTCACTCTCTCTCTCTCCATCGCTAGCTCTCTCTTTCTCTCGCTCTCACACCCCTCTCCCACACACACACTCGATGTCTCTTCCAAATAGTCTGTTCCCCCCGCCCGCACCCGTGCTATCTCGCTACTACACATGTCACACCATCCCCCTTCCCTTATACTAGGTTTACATCATCAGTGGTCTCTCTACTCCACATACACTCTCTGCCTCTCACACACAAACGCGTGCACAAACACACATAGACATGCACAAACACCCATTTACCTGGATCCTCATCTCTCCTCATGTCTGCATGTGTATCTCACACACTCACTCTCTAATTATGTATATGTGTCTCCACGTTACACAACACAAATCCCATGTACATGTCTCTCTCTATCCGCCACACACATAGACACAAAGAATCTGTTATCATTGCCTCGGTCTCTAATATATCACACACGCACTCTCTCTCTCTCTCGCAAACACGCTCAACAAGGGTTTCCCCGTGAATAACTTACCGTCTATTCATGAACAGTCATGGCAGTACGGCGAACAGAAGACGTGAAAAAGAATAACTCTACATGTGCGTAGACCACCTAGTATGACTACTAGGACTAGAGCAAGCCAAAAAGCGGGCCGCCATCACCCCCTCCTTGTCGGCGACAGGAAAATCTTCGTTTTACACAGTCGAGAAGTCATTGTGCTAAGGCCCCACATGCCTCCGCTCAGTCCGACCACCAACCACCACCACATCCCACTCCTCTTCACCTTATCTCATATTTCTCGAGATATCATTAGTTTTTACACATGGGATTACTCCCGCAAGGGTCAATCACAACAAGTGTTTTATAAAAAAAATGCATCTTGATGTTCCGTGCAATGCACGGATCTTGCTAGTACTCCTACACAAGACTAAGTTGGTGATGCTGGTGTGTCTGCCATCCATTGTTTCTGACCATTAGATCTACATCTAACGGTTGTGAGGTAAGTTGTTGCCTTTTCTCACCAACATCCCACTTGTCTACCAATTTGCAGAAAAACCCATAATTAGTATCTTAAAACCAACCACATCCCTCCCTGACCTCACCAAAATAGCCCAAGGAATATATTCTAATTGAAACATAATATATCTCTAGTGACATATGTATATCAAAATTAGAGTGTTTTGTACCAAGTTTGTGAATAAGTATTATTCTAATTGTGATTCGTTGCAACGGATATGAACATTGCTAGAATTTCCAACCATGCATTTCTTTTCCTAGTATTCCATAGTTTCGAGTTTTCCATCAAGATATTAGTCACTCATGGTTGATATTTACTTTCAATCATGTACACATATGCACTATGTAACTAGCCTTGCTTATTGGCTTCCAAAGCTTAACTTTCACTCCTACTTACAATATGTAGAGTATTTAACAAAAAACTACCACTTTCAACCAGCCCTAGGAGGAATCTATTGTACAAAAAATAGCAAAAACATACCCAAAATTTCTTAATCCACGCCAAAAACTACCTGGTACTCCTACCGATTAGGTTCGTTTTAACCCATTTATGACAGGGTTGGACCACATGTCTGTGCTGACAAGGCAGCTTAAACCAACAAATTTTGTTTGACCATTGACACGAGGGACCCACATCTGACCTTCTATCCTGTTATTCCCCCTCAAATCATTAATTTTCCTGAACATTACTTCAAATAGTACTGATGCGTGTTCGTCGGTGGCGCCAGTGATGAGCGAGTTGGCTGCCGCTCCGCCGGACGGGCCGGACGCCGCGCTGACCTCCGCACGGGTTGGCAGGCTGGCCCGAGCGTGACTCACGAGCGAGCAAGCCTCCGCGCTGGCCTTCGCTCGAGCCAGATGGCTGGCCTTAGCGCGGCGCGCGCGAGCAAGCCGCCGCACTGCCGTGCCAATCTAGCTAGCAAACCTTGCAGGCAAGCAGCTGGACGGAGCTATCTTGGCTAGCTAGCGGCCGCGAGCGCCGGATGGAGCTGGCATCCGGGCTGCCGCAACATGGGCTCCACACCACCGGTGGTTTTGACCTCGCCTTCTGCCGACGGTGGTAGCTACGTCCCATGGTCGAGGATGACTAGGTGGACGGGCAGGAGGTAGGAGGTCACTCGAGGATTTTTGTTGGTAAGAGGAGTACAATGGTTGATAAGGTAGTCTTATCTTAAGTCTGCCACGTATGCAAGTGGTAGTAGTTTCTTGGCATTTTAGTGGTTTCTTGCATTATTAGAGCAAGTACAATAGAGCTAAGTCAGCGGGCTATGAGAAATAAACTACTACTACATGTTGGCTATAAGATGGGCTGTAGATGACATGGCACTAGCTTATAGCCAGCAGCTGGCTATACTATTAACCATGCTCTTAGGTTTCTTGTAAGGAACAATGTAGGTACTACTAGCGACAAAAGGTGATTCTAGGTTGCGTTGTACTCCAACGAGTACTACTAGTGGTTGCGGGAGTGTATACCTTGTTTTGTGGGTTCGATCCCGGCCGAACGCACGATGGCCTTTTTTTAAATAGTATACTATCTAGATACGTCGCAGAAATGGATGTATCTAGAACTAAAATACATCTAGATACATCCATACCTGCGGCAAGTAATTCGGAACGGAGGGAGTACTACACTTCGCTGCGAGCCAGTGTTTTACACGGGTAGTTTGAGTTTTGAAGTCAAACGGACGTGCGGCCCCACAATCTGGGTGCACTGGAGTCTGGACAGCCTAGCCACGTGTGACGCCCCGAGACCGTTGCGCCAGGTGTCTTCCGGTGTTTCGTTGTTGTTGCCTTGTCATTTTCTTGCGTGTTGCATCTTGCCATGTCATCATGTGCATTGCATCATCATGTTTCCAAAACTTGCATCCGTCCGGGTTCCCCCAGTTCCGTTCGTTGTCCGTTCTGAGCCCAGACACACTTGCACGCGCCCGCGGCACGTCCGAAATATTATTTTATAAGTGGCCGGAAAATGTTCTCGGAATGGGTTGAAAGTTGGCATGTGGTGTTGTTATGTTGTAGGTAGGCCGCCTGCCAAGTTTCATCGCATTCGGAGATTGTTTGACGCCCAAACGATTTACTATAGCGACAATATAGTCGGTCAAACGTCGGACGTTTTCGGTCTCCGGAAACAGTCGTCGGGTCTCTCTCTCTTTTCTCTTCTCTCAGTCTGAGGCCTTCTGCACAGCCCACTACCCACTCACCGTCAGGCCCTACCTAAACTCTCTTGTCAGCCCGCGCCCTCCTCGTGCGCGTCCGAAATTGTCCAAGACCCGACCCGGGCAGTCGTCACCGTCGGATCCGGATCATCCCCAAACGTCTACAAAACGTCACCGTTTTCTTATTTGGACTTCCTAGCTATTTTATTCGCGATCGTTCGATTCCGATCGGAGGGACGATATACCCCTAAGTCAACCCACCTACTATATATAGAGTCTATCCCTAGTCCATTTTGGACAACCCTAATTTTTAGGGATCCTCCCAGCCGCCACCGCCGCACTCATTTCCCACCTCGGGATCCTCTCATTCCCCCTGCACCAACCATCAGCCACACCCAGATCCAATCCATCCATCCCATCGATCCATCTTGAGTGAACGACCACCGACGCTCAAATCCCGCAGGAGCCCGAGCTCCACCGCCTCGCCCACCATCCCCGTCTCCTGGATCCTAGCGCGCCCGACCTCTCTGCTGCTCCTTGCGCCAACCACCACCAGAGCGCAACCACCCTTCCGCCGCCATCGTGCGCCGGCCATGCCCAACCTCGACCTCCAGGCCAGCCCCGCGCCCTGCCTCTCTCCTTTCCTTCCTTAGTTTCTTCCTCTCTAACCTCTCTCCCTCTCTGCCATCGATGACCTCAGGAGATCCCTCCGATGCCTTGGCTCCTGGACCTCAAGCCTTCGTCGGAATCTGACTGGGAATGGATGGACTAGTCCATCCCCGACCTCCGGCCATCCGCTGCCTCGCAGGAGGGGCTCCACGCCATGACTTCCTGAACCTAAAGCTCCATAGTCGCCGGCACCAAGTCTTTCTGCCCCATGGAGCGACCCCGCAGGACCTCCTCCTCGCCGCCCGTCGTCTTCGTTCACGCCAGCACCGAGCCCCGCTCCCCTTCATCCTCCACCTTCCCTCCATCGCGCCGCCCGTGGCTGAGTCCTTTGCCGCTGCGTGCTCTGCTTTCCTGCATCGAGCAGCAGGAGCAAGCGCCGCCACGCGTTGACCCACGCCTGGGCTGCGACCAGCACGTCCAGGGCCCAGCGGGCCTCCTCAGCCAGATGGCCTGCCCGGTCTCCTCCCCACTAGTTGAGTTGAAGCCCATGGTGAGACAGCCCAGCGCCCAACAGATTCAGCCCATGTCATTTTTTTTCCTGAGCAAATTTGTCTAATATCCAGTGTAAAATAGTTTTGCAGTTAAGTCCATGTTCTTCATGCATTTAATAACTTCACAACTATTCATCGGTTTAAAATGATTTATATATGAAACTTGCTCAGAATTTTGTCTAGTTTAATAATATGTCATTTACATCCATGTTTAAAATGTTTAAAATGTTGTTTGTGTAAATTTGCTCCTATGCCATGTTAAAATGCTTTAATTCATAACTAAATAATCGTAACTCCGAATTTAATAAACTTTATATGTAATTGGGGTGGAATTTTGCCTAGTTTAAGATGGTGGCATCATCTTGCATGTTTAAGAACTCTAAAATAATGTTTAGGGCAGAACAGTACCGAACCTAATATATGCACATGAGGAGTTTTTGGATTTGTTGTTCGTTGCTTCCGGCCTCATTTAACCTTGACTAGTTAGGTAGTTTTACTTTGCTTCACCCTCTTGCCATACTTGAGAACATTTAATATTGTTGGGTACATAAACGAGATCGAACAAAATAACTTGAATGTGGTGTTTCGTCAATATGCAACCCGTTGCATATTGAGCTCCACTTAATTTGTAGGATTGTTTGTGCACTCTGCCATGCCATGCCTCTTTAAACCGGACATGCATCATAATTGTTTGTGCATCATGCCATGTCTATGTGGTGGTTGTTTACTATGTTGTTTGCTTCTTTCCGGTGTTGCTTCTTCGGATTGGTTCCGATAACGTCGTGATTGTGAGGAACCGTTCGTCTACGTCCGTTTGTCATCTTCATGGACTCGTTCTTCTTCCTTGCGGGATTTCAGGCAAGATGATCATACCCTCGAAATCACTTCTATCTTTGGTTGCTTAGATGCTCACTCTTTTGCTATGCCTATGCTGCGATACCTACCACTTGCTTATCATGCCTCCCATATTGTTGAACCAAGCCTCTAACCCACCTTGTCCTAGCAAACCATTGTTTGGCTATGTTACCGCTTTGCTCAGCCCCTCTTATAGCGTTGTTAGTTGCAGGTGAAGATTGAAGTTTGTTCCTTGTTGGAACATGGAGATGTTGTTCCTGGTTGGAACATGTTACTTGTTGGGATATCACAATATATCTTATTTAATTAATGCATCTATATACTTGGTAAAGGGTGGAAGGCTCGGCCTTATGCCTGGTGTTTTGTTCCACTCTTATCGCCCTAGTTTCTGTCATATCGGTGTTATGTTCCCGGATTTTGCGTTCCTTATGCGGTTGGGTAATAATGGGAACCCCTTGACAGTTCGCCTTAAGTAAAGCTCTTCCAGCAATGCCCAACACTGGTTTTACCATTTGCCACCTAGCCTTTTCTTTTCCCTTGGGAGTCGCGCTCCTGAGGGTCATCAATATTTTACCCCCCCGGGCCAGTGCTCCTTTGAGTGTTGGTCCAACTGAGCGATGTCCGGGGCTACCAGGGGCAACTTTGGCCTGGCCTACCCGACGTCTGGCTCATCTGAGTGTGCCCTGAGAAAGAGATATGTGCAGCTCCTATCGGGATTTGTCGGCACATTCGGGCGGTGTTGATGGTTTAATTTTACCCTGTCGAAATGTCTTGTTGTACCGGGATACCGAGTCTGATCGGAATGTCTCGGGAGGAGGTCTATTCCTTTGTTGACCGTGAGAGCTTGTGATGGGCTAAGTTGGGACACCCCTGCAGGGATTTGAACTTTCGAAAGCCGTGCCCACGGTTATGGGCAGATGGGAATTTGTTAGTGTTCGGTTGTAGATAACTTGAACCTTAACTTAATTAAAATGAGTCAACTGCGTGTGTAACCGTGATGGTCTCTTTCCGGCGGTGTCCGGGAAGTGAACACGGTGTTGGAGTTATGCTTGACGTAGGTTGTTTAGTATCACTTCTTGATCATACTTCCTCGAACGTGCTTTGCCTTCTCTTCTCGCTCTCATTTGCGTATGTTAGCCACCATATATGCTAGTCGCTTGCTGCAGCTCCACCTCATACCTTTACCTAACCCATAAGCTTAAATAGTTTTGATCGCGAGGGTGCGAGATTGCTGAGTTCCTGTGGCTCACAGATACTTCCAAAACCAGCTTGCAGGTGCCGATGAGTCCGTGCAGATGACGCAACCAAGCTCAGGAGGAGCTCGTTGAAGATCTTTTCCTTTGTGTTGTTTCGTTCTAGTTGGTCAGTAGTGGAGCCCAGTTGGGGTCGATCGGGGACCTTTGTCGCATTTGGGGTTCTTCTTTTATTTTGGTTCCGTAGTCGGACCTTGATTGTATTTGGTTGATGTAATGCTTTATTCATGTAATTGTGTGAAGTGGCGATTGTAAGCCAACTATGTATCTTTCCCTTATGTATTACATGGGTTGTGTGAAGATTACCTCACTTGCGACATTGCTTTCAATGCGGTTATGCCTCTAAGTTGTGCTTCGACATGTGGGAGATATAGCCGCATCGAGGGCGTTACAAGTTGGTATCAGAGCCTTCCCCGACCTTAGGAGCCCCATTGCTTGATCGTTTTAGCGGCCGAGTTTGAGTCTAGAAAAAATGTTTTGAGTCATTTAGGAATTATATATCGGAGAGTTTAGGAATTCTTTTTACTTCCAGTCTCCTCATCACTCTGGTAAGGCATCCTGAGGTAGAGTTTTGACTCTTCTCTTCTCAAATTTCACTAAAAAAATTAGGATCACGCGGGTATCTTGGAATCGTTCCGATGGTTTTATGATGAGAATATTGTCTTGGTGCCTCCTGTCAGGGGTTTTGTGGAAGTGTCCCGGGGAGTTGAGCTCTAAGGTGTTGTCGTCATAATTTTATCGTTGCAGTTCTGGAATACCTGAGTTTAGTTCGCCGACATCGAAAATCTCTTTTATGCAGTTGTTGGTGAGATAACCTTGACGCCACCCAGTACTGGGGCGGGAGTTCGGGAGTATCGCCATAACTTGTATAACGGATGCTTTTCGAAGGTTGAGGTAGATGATTTCCGAAGGTTTCTTGGTTATGTGTTGAAGGATGGATACAGCTGGATGTAGGTTTTGTTAGTTTTGGGTGAGATATTATGCTTCCCCTGTATCCCCAACACCTGATTGCATAACCGGAAAGGTTCGGGAGTTTCATAGGTGGGAATTCAAGTAGCTCTTAGGATATCTTTCCGACAGATGTATGATATGAAATTGGGGTTCAACGTCTAGTGGTCCGCCTATTCACGGTCGGTTTTACAGTGGTCTCGTTGTGTCTTAAAGAGTCCTTGGCTATGCTAACTCGGAGACGCTTTGTATGTCATGTGCACTGCCTTGTACATGATGGTGTTGTACGATCGAGCCTGTGTAGGCCCCACCACGAAAACTTTGGACGAAATCTCTATCATATGTTTGTTCCGGCTTATTCTGCAAGCCAATCCTTTTGTTTTGTTTTGAGTTGTGGTATTCGGGTTGCTTCGAAGTCAAGTGTTGATTCCATACCTTTCCCAAATGGTGTTCTCATACTTCGATGTGAATACCAATCCTTCTCGATCATCGAGTTTGTCATTTCAATTTCTTCTCAATCGGCGTGTTTCTCTTCAAGTGGATCCGATCATTTCAATTTCCGCAAGATCAATTATCACTTCTTCTCAACGGTGTTCGTTTCATCCGTCCCCAAGTTGACTTTGTTTTCCCGCCCTCCCAACCCTTTTCTTCAAGGACTCAGATCTCTTAATCAAGTATCCTTTTATTCATGAGAATTCTCTCAATTCTTTTTTCCTTCATGTTTTACCCGGTGTTTCTCATGAAGATGCTCTACAAGTTCATCATTATTCATTCTCTTTCTTCTCCGGTGGAACTAATTCAAGCTTTATTGATCATATCCTTCCCTTGTTTCAAATGCCTTCTCATACCGGTGCTCCTCATGTTCATTCTTTTCTCGCTATTCAATTGTTCCTGAGTGCTCATATTATCTAGAAGAATCGTGTTTCCACTCTGCTTTCATTCAAGCTCTTTCGAGGATGTTATCTCTTTTGAGCCATGTAATTCAACCGGTGCAATCTATCTTTAATCATTTCAACGGTGTTTATTTTGAGTGGGCCCTAACCCACAGGTCTTTTCCCAGGATCTTACCTGACTCTTCTTATTTTTCCGGAGCTATCCTCAAATTTCTTTTCGAAGTTTGACGTAAGAATGATTTATCATCAGCCAAATGCTTTTCTCCAAGATCTTTCAATTTCTTTTCATCGTTGGTTCAACCTCTTCGTTTTTTTGGGATTCTTCCGGAGTGCCTCAATAATTCATGGTGGTTTTTCTCATCGTCATTCTCAGATTTTGGAAGACCGAAGAAGGGATTTTCCTCTAAATATTGCTCCTTTCTCTTCAAGATTTATGACTCTAGCTTCGTGCCATCCTCTCTTAATTGGTTTGATTGTGAAAATTCTTTTCACCTATACGGAGCAATTCAGGATCCTTTTCAGTTTGTTCATCCGGAGCCCATCATCTAAGATTTATTCATTCTCGGCTTTCAGCTATGGTTCTCCAAATCTTACCGGTGCATCATTCAAGTATTTCTCCAATCAGCTCATGATCTCTTCGTTTTCATATCTTTATTTTACCTCAATTATCTTCATTCGTTCTCCAATTCTTTCCGGTGAGTTGTGCCTTTGTTACTTTCATTTTCAACCCTTACGGTGGTTCTCTCAAGATCTCTTCCTTGGTTGTCATACACATTCTTTCGTTGTTTTCTATCCTACCGGTGACTTGTTGAAGACTTTCTCAAGTTGGCGCTATATCTATCATAATCCTTTCTGCGAGAATAAGTAGTATGCCAAATTCGTTGCTTGTCAGCAATTAAATAGTTGAAGGATATGCATAACATAATTCTTATTCTTGTTCCATCCAAGTGATTAATTCCTTTTTCCGGAGTGTTTCATCATATCATATTCTCAGTTCAAGATGCTTTATCTTTTCTTTCCCGGAGTTCCAAGCTCTAATTATCACGGAGATCCATCTAAATCATCGCAAGGCTTCACCTTGTGTTTTTCAACTTCTCTTTTTTCTCGTTATCCTTTTGTTACCGGAGTTCTTCATGAAGGTTCTACTTGATGGATTCATCAAGGATTTAATTCCTTCTCGAAGTGTTCATCAATAGTCTTTGCTAAGAAGCTCAAGTTTTCTTCTTCTTGCTATCCGGAGTGAAAATCTTTCTACCGTATCGTTGGAGGTGGTATTATGTCATTCTTGATAATTTGAGCTCATGTTTCATGATTCACATATTGTTAACAATGAGGTATTTTAATTCCATCAACCTATTCGTTGGAATTATCTTGGGTTATATCTCACCTAAAGCCTTCCCTAAGGATTGTTGCTATTATGGTGCTCATAAATGACCCAAGTTCTTCATCTATCATACCAGTGTAATAGTTTTTCTCGTCTCCTTGTTCATATCAATCCAATTCTTCTTCCCGTGAGTGGCTGGTTGTCACCTCATAATTTGGGATTTATTCCATAAGACCATATCAAGTTTATCCTTTTCGTTGTTGGTTTTTTCCAACAATTCCATTCTAGCTTTTGGTGTCAGCGTGCTCCCTCAAGATCGTGCTTCCCTTGGTTCACTCCATTCCATTCTTACTTTTGTTACGGAGGCATTGCGATGTTGCTCTTTTCTATCATCATCTCGAATTGTGAATATCATGTTCTTTTCGTGCATTCCATTTAACCGGAGTGTGTGCCCGCTGCTCAAGTTCTTTCATTTTATCAAGCCTTTCATTTCTTTTCAACCGGAGTGCTGTCTGAGATCCTTCTTGCCCCTTGTTCCATTCATTCAATAGTTCTGGAGGCAGTGTGTTGTGTTTTCATCAAATATCTTCTCATCTTACCAAGTTCTTATTCAATTCCTTTTCTTTTCAACCGGAGTGCTGTCCGAATCGGTTCTTTCTTATTCCTCTTTCTTAATGGAGTGCTTTCAACTTCCTTTATCCCCGTTGCATTCTTTCTTTCAATTTGCTCAATTTTTTTCAAGGTTCATGGTTTCACTCGTTTGTCAAAGAAGCAACTTAGTTTTACCTCTTCTCTTTCTCTTCCGTTTTCCCTCCGGTGCCATTCTAGATCTCGGGACGAGATCCTCTTGTAGTGGTGGAGTGTTGTGACGCCCCGAGACCGTTGCGCCAAGTGTCTTCCGGTGTTTTGTTGTTGTTGCCTTGTCATTTGCTTGTGTGTTGCATCTTGCCATGTCGTCATGTGCATTGCATCATCATGTTTTCAAAACTTGCATCCGTCCGGGTTCCCCCAGTTCTGTCCGTTGTCCGTTCTCAGCCCAGACACACTTGCACGCGCCCGCGGCATGTCCGAAATATTATTTTATAAATGGTCGGAAAATGTTCTTGGAATGGGTTGAAAGTTGGCATGTGGTGTTGTTATGTTGTAGGTAGGCCGCCTGCCAAGTTTCATCGCATTCGGAGATCGTTTGACGCCCAAACGATTTACTATAGCGACAATATAGTCGGTCAAACGTCGGACGTTTTCGGTCTCCGGAAACAGTCGTCGGGTCTCTCTCTCTTTTCTCTTCTCTCAGTCTGAGGCCTTCTGCACAGCCCACTACCCACTCACTGTCAGGCCCTACCTAAACTCTCTTGTCAGCCCGCGCCCTCCTCGTGCGCGTCCGAAATTGTCCCGGACACGACCCGGGCAGTCGTCACCGTCGGATCCTGATCATCCCCAAACGTCTACAAAACGTCACCATTTTCTTATTTGGACTTCCTAGCTATTTTATTCGCGATCGTTCGATTGCAATTGGAGGGACGATATACCCCTAAGTCAACCCACCTACTATATATATAGTCTATCCCTAGTCCATTTTGGACAACCCTAATTTTTAGGGATCCTCCCAGCCGCCGCCGCCGCACTCATTTCCCACCTCGGGATCCTCTCAGTCCCCCTGCACCAACCATCACCCACATCCAGATCCAATCCATCCATCCCATCGATCCATCTCGAGTGAACGACCGCCGACGCTCAAATCCCGCAGGAGCCCGAGCTCCACCTCCTCGCCCACCATCCCCGTCTCCTGGATCCTAGCGCGCCCGAGCTCTCTGCCGCTCCTTGCGCCAACCACCACCGGAGCGCAGCCACCCTTCCGCCGCCGTCGAGCGCCGGCCATGCCCGACCTCGACCTCCAGGCCAGCCCTGCGCCCTGCCTCTCTCCTTTCCTTCCTTAGTTTCTTCCTCTCTAACCTCTCTCCCTCTCTGCCATGGATGACCTCAGGAGATCCCTCTGATGCCTTGGCTCCTGGACCTCAAGCCTTCGCCGGAATCTGACTGGGAATGGATGGACTAGTCCATCCCCGACCTCCGGCCGTCCCCTGCCTCGCAGGAGGGGCTCCACGCCATGACTTCCTGAACCTGAAGCTCCATAGTCGCCGGGACCAAGTCTTTCTTCCCCATGGAGCGACCCCGCAGGACCTCCTCCTCGCCGCCCGTCGTCTTTGTTCATGCCAGCACCGAGCCCCGCTCCCCTCCGTCCTCCACCTTCCCTCCATCGTGCCGCCCGTGGCCGAGTCCTTTGCCGCTGCGTGCTCTGCTTTCCTGCATCGAGCAGCAGGAGCGAGCGCCGCCGCGCGTTGACCCACACCTGGGCTGCGACCAGCGCATCCAGGGCCCAGCGGGCCTCCTCAGCCAGACGGCATGCCCAGTCTCCTCCCCACTAGTTGAGTTGAAGCCCATGGTGAGACAGCCTAGTGCCCAACAGATTCAGCCCATGTCGTTTTTTTTCCTGAGCAAATTTGTCTATATTCAGTGTAAAACAGTTTTGCAGTTAAGTCCCTGTTCTTCATGCATTTAATAACTTCACAACTGTGCATCGGTTTAAAATGATTTATATATGAAACTTGCTCAGAATTTTGTGTAGTTTAATAATATGTCATTTTCATCCATGTTTAAAATGTTTAAAATGTTGTTTGTGTAAATTTGCTCCTATGCCATGTTAAAATGCTTTAATTCATAACTAAATAACCGTAACTCTGAATTTAATAAACTTTATATGTAATTGGGGTGGAATTTTGCCTAGTTTAACATGGTGGCATCATCTTGCATGTTCAACAACTCTAAAATAATGTTTAGGTCAGAACAGTACCGAACCTAATATATGCACATGAGGAGTTTCCGGATTTGTTGTTCGTTGCTTCCGGCCTCATTTAACCTTGACTAGTTAGGTAGTTTTACTTTGCTTCACCCTCTTCCCAGGTTTGACAATATTTAATATTGTTGGGTACATAAACGAGATCGAACAAAATAACTTGAATGTGGTGTTTCGTCAATATGCAACCCATTGCATATTGAGCTCCACTTAATTTGTAGGATTGTTTGTGCACTTTGCCATGCCATGCCTCTTTAATCCGGACATGCATCATAATTGTTTGTGCATCATGCCATGTCTATGTGGTGGTTGTTTACTATGTTGTTTGCTTCTTTCCGGTGTTGCTTCTTCGGGTTGGTTCCGATAACGTCGTGATTGTGAGGAACCGTTCGTCTACGTCCGTTTGTCATCTTCATGGACTCGTTCTTCTTCCTTGCGGGATTTCAGGCAAGATGACCATACCCTCGAAATCACTTCTATCTTTTCTTGCTTAGATGCTTGCTATTTTGCTATGCCTATGTTGCGATACCTACCACTTGCTTATCATGCCTCCCATATTGTTGAACCAAGCCTCTAACCCACCTTGTCCTAGCAAACCGTTGTTTGGCTATGTTACCGCTTTGCTCAGCCCCTCTTATAGCGTTGTTAATTGCAGGTGAAGATTGAAGTTTTTTCCTTGTTGGAACATGGAGATGTTGTTCCTGGTTGGAACATGTTACTTGTTGGGATATCACAATATATCTTATTTAGTTAATGAATCTATATACTTGGTAAAGGGTGGAAGGCTCGGCCTTATGAATGGTGTTTTGTTCCACTCTTGCCGCCCTAGTTTCCGTCATATCGGTGTTATGTTCCCGGATTTTGCGTTCCTTACGCGGTTGGGTAATACTGGGAACCCCTTGACAGTTCGCCTTAAGTAAAGCTCTTCCAGCAATGCCCAACATTGGTTTTACCATTGCCACCTAGCCTTTTCTTTTCCCTTGGGAGTCGTGCTCCTAAGGGTCATCATTATTTTACCCTCCCCC